>NW_027281406.1:0-15000 GCF_046629955.1 Centroberyx affinis
TAAGCATTAACTAACCCTTAATTAATGTACCCTTATTGTAAAGTGTTACCAATATTCCTATAATATTCCTATAATATTCCTATAGGGACGACACATTGCAGATTATTAGCAATTAACAATTTATTTATTATTAATCCGCAGCCTGCAGTCCTACAGAACTGCTGATTACAAATCAATACCTGGTGATGTCACAGCCGTCTCACACCTTGCAGATGAAAAAAAGTAACAGACTCGTTTTTTCATATGTTGTCAGAATCTGCTTTGTCACTTTTTTTCACCTATTTACAACTACTGATAAACGTGTAAGTTTCCTCCGACTGGATTTCGGTGTTACATTTAAACTGAAAGGTTTAATAAACATAAAGAAAGAGATTCACTTCAAATCAGTTCAGCAGCAGGACTAGTTTTTTATATATTGTCAGAATCTGCTTTGTCGGCGTTCCTTTATGAGCTAGAAGTGATTTTCAGACTGTTCCTCCAGACAATGGCAGTGAATGGAGAGAGAAAAAAAAACACAATTCTCCAGTCTGCTCTACCGGAGCAACAGATCACAGAATCACTGATTTGGGGGTTTTATCATGGAGGAAGAGACTCGACCCAAGACTCTACCAGAGGAACACAGAGAGTTAAAGCCACGATCATAAATGAGCTGCTTCTCTAAAAAGGTGAGAAGTGATCAGAGAGTCATCGGAGTGTTTCTGCTGTCAGATGTTTCCTCAGAATGAAAACCAGACTCTACCTGTCGACTCCGCCCGCCGGGGCCGACCTGGGCCCACGAATCAAACCGCTGGCTGAACTTGAAGGTGACAGAGGGAGGTCAGAGGTCAGAGGTCAGAGGTCAAACGCCAGAAACAATAAACGATCCTTGATGGCTGGAAGAGACAAGGAAAAGAAAATCAAATTAGTTTTCCACAAACCGAAGGATTATAGAGTTTATAATCTTCTTCTAGTAAATCTTAATTTGTTTTTCTGCAAATATCACAGTAATACAACAAACTAAGTATAATATCCTACAGGAATATCAAAGGAATACACTTTACTATAGGAGATAAAGAAAATACCATAAAGTACTAATGTCAATGTAAACTCACTGTAGAGTACCATAGTTCCTATAATAATACTATAGGAATATTATAAGAATATAAACGTATATTTCCTGCATAAATACTATAGAAATATTATAATGATATCATAAGAGATAATGTGTAGTCCCTATAGGAATATTATAGAAATATCATAGTGATACTCTAAAAGATAAAAAATACTACAAAGTACCGTAATGTCTGTACAAACTCACTGTAAAGTACTGCAGACACACGAAAAGTCCCTATAATAATACTATAGGTATATTATAGGAATATAAAAGTGATTCCATAAGAGATAATGTATATTTCCTATAGAAATACAATAGAAATATTATAGTGATATCATATAAGATAACGTGTAGCCCCTATAGAAATATTAGTGATTCCATAGGAGATAAAAAATACCATAAAGTGCAATAAGTTCACTATAAACTCACTATTGTGTAAACAGACACACTTATAATACTACTATAGGAATATTATAGGAATATTAAAGTGATTCCATAGGAGATAAAGTATATTCCCTATAGAAATACTATAGAAATATGATATGATATATGAGATAATGTGTAATCCCTATAAGAATATTATAGGAATAGAAATTGATAGAAAGTGATAGATAAAAATACCATAAAGTGCAGTAAGTTCACTATAAACTCATGATAAGTTCCTATAGTAATACTATACAAATATTATAGTCATAAAATGGTAAAACTGACCTTTCTCTTCTTCTGCAGAATAAAATCCAGTTGGTGTTTTTTTCTTCTTCTTCAGGTTTTAATATCCAGCCGGTAAAGTGGGATAAAAAAAAATTAATATTCTCCTCTGCTGTCAAAGTAAATCCATCCCCATTGATCTGCCGCGAGGAAATATGGAGGCAGGACAGACGCATGGACACACACACACACACACACACACACACACACACACGCACGCACACGCACGCACGCACACACGCACCGGGATAAAGACAGTCGGTCTGTTTTTTCCTCAAAAATAAAAATAAAAATGTTATTTTAGTCCCGTCTGTCTGGTCTGAGAGCCTCGTTGCGCCATGCTGAGCACACACACACACACACACACACACACACACACACACACACACACACACACACACTCGCACGCACACACACACGCACGCGCAAGCACACACACAGGTCAAAAACAAGGCGTCCGGGCTCAACTCTCTGCTTTGCAAAGGAAATAAAAGAATATCTGTATAACAATAATAAATATAAGATGTAATATAAGGATGAACACACACACACGCACAATCACACGCACGCACGCACGCGCGCGCGCACACACACACACACACACACACACCCTGGTTAACAGCAGTCGTCCGGCTCAACTCTCACTGTTTTTTCCCCCAGAAGTCCCGGCAGGAGAAGCGGAATAACATCCAAAATTTCCCCCGAAATGAAAACGGGAATAACGGGAATATTCCTCCCGGAGCGGAAATATTCCTCAGGGTGAAGCGCGCGCAGGTCGGGGAATATTCCACATTTCTTTTTTCCGGTCCCGTCGTCTCTCCGCCGCTTTTTATTCCCGTCTTATTCCTCCTCCTGCTTTTCCCACCCGGCGCTTTCTCTTTTCTGCTTTTTCTTTTTTTTTTCCACCTCAACCCAACCAACCTCTCTCTCTCTCTCTCTCTCTCTCTCTCTCTCTCTCTCGCTCGCTCGCTCGCTCGCTCTCCCCTCTCTCTCTCTCTCTCTCTCTCTCTCTCTCTCTCTCTCGCTCTCTCTCTCTCTCTCTGTCTACGTCTCTCTCGATCTCTTTCGCACTCGCCAGTGTCAAACTACCCAGAATAAACAGCAACAATTCCGGTCGTAGCTTTCAAAATAAAAGCCTTTAAAAAAATAAAATGGAAGTTTTTGTCGATTTCCACCTCTGTCAGTGTATGGGACGTTACTTCACATAATCAATCTAAAAGGTATATGGCTTTGATTTTGAAATTATGTTGTAGGAAGCATCAACACATCTTGTTTGGCTCTATTTCACAAAAATCCAGTCAGTATTATTTACATGAAAAACAAAATTAGTTACTGAACTACACTACCCAGCATGCTTTTAGCTAGCTGGAATGTTCCATCCCCTGCAGAGCCTGGAACTTAGTTCAGAGCCGGAACTTATTCCACTTGGAATTTTCAAAAATCAAAGGAAAGACTTCTTTCGCACTTGCACATGTTATTTATTTAATTTTTTTCACCTTTATTTATTCAGGGGAGTTTCACTGAGAGCAACGCTCTCTTTTTCAGGAACGCCCTGATCACATTCACACCTGGAAGCTGACCAGTACAACCACAGTCTGACCTGCTGCCACTGAGCAGCTCCACTGGAGCGGGTGGGGTTAAGTGTCTTGCTCAAGGGCCCCTCAGTGGTAATGAGGGAGGGAATAGCGCTGCTTTTCACTTTCCCACCCAGATTTATCCTGCCGGTCCGGGGGTTTGAACCGACAACCTTCTGGTCACAAGCTCGCTTCTCTAACCTTTTGGTCACCACTGCCACATGAATGTTTTATGTCTATTCTGTTTTAATGATGTTGCAACTTTTACCTCTTTTTATGCTGCTATCTTGACCAGGCTTCCCTTGAAAAAGAGGTCTTTGTATTTTAACCTGGTTAAATAAAGGTTAGCTAGCTAGCTAGCTGCAGCTTCACAGCTCCAGAGACAAAATGTGTTCAGCTCCTCATGAGGCTGAACTCAGACTTTAGTGAATCCAGACTGAAAACCTGAAAACCTTCTGAGACAGTCTGCTGCTGCTGGAGGATCAGCTGCTTCAGTCTGTTGGAGTTCTGCATCGAGACAAAGTCTGTTCTGGAAGTTTCTACCTAAAATAACAGAAACAAATCATCTAAAATCTTATTCTGCGTAGAGAGAGAGAGGTGAAACTCAACTCCATTCGTTGCTTTGTTTGCAGAAGACAGAATACTCTGCTGTCAATGAAAAATCACATTAGCCACTTAGCTGCCAGTTTACTACAGGAAGGCTTTGGCCTACACTTCTGCTTTGGCTCCATTCATTCTGACATGTTCTTTTTTACTTTCACTAAGCGCTGTAGTCAAAATATCAAATTTCCAAGTGAGTGAGGCTTTACTTTGTCTCTGCTGACGGAAACACAATGGACCAGCACGGACCAGAACAGTCAAAACTGTCTTGAGTGGCAACACATCGTCCCAGTTCACGTTTCGCTGACGATACGCCTGTTTCTGTTGGTCTGTTGACGCACCCAAACTCCAGCAATAATAATATTTTGCAGTCAAATCTGGACTAGTTCCAGTATTTCAATGTTATTTCAATTGTTCTGTAAACCCCATTACTTCATTATTCTTTTTTCCCAAAAGTGACAAATGTTACGCTTTTATTCTGGAGGCAAAATTGCAGAACTTCTGGTGTAATTCTGCTAGATCTGTCTGGCTTGACGCAGGTCTCTGTCGCTGTCTCTCTGTCTTTCTCTCTCTCTCTCTCTCTCTCTCTCTCTCTCCATGAATAAAACTCAGACCATCCATACAGACCCATAACAATATTTTGTGCTGATATTCAATATATATAATAAAACATTTTTCAATTTCAATGCCAAAAAAATTCCAAGTATTCAGTGTTTCTGCCAATTTTATTCTTGTCAGAGTGGAAAAAACATTTTGACACTAAAACTCTCCACTGAAACCCAGAAAACTATTACTACTACTACTACTACTACTACTACTACTACTACTACTACTACTACTACTACTAATACTACTACTACTCTTACTACTACTACTACTATTAGTACTACTACTACTACTAATACTACTACTACTACTAATACTACTACTGCTACTATTACTACTACTACTACTACCACTACTACTATTACTACGACTACTACTACTAATACTACTACTACTACTAATACTACTACTGCTACTATTACTACTACTACTACTACTACCACTACTACTACTACTACTATTACTACTACTACTACTACTACTACTACTACTACTACTACTACTACTGCTACTATTACTACTACTGCTACTACTACTACTACTACTAGTACTATACTACCACTACTGCTAATAATACTACTACTGCTACTACTACTACCACTAGTAATACTACTACTAATAGTACTACTACTATACTACTAATAATAATAATACTACCACTAATACTGCTACCACTGCTACTTCTAGTGCCACTACTACCTTTACTACTGCTACTACTACTAATACTACTACTAATACTGCTACTACTGCTACTTCTACTGCTACTACTACTACTACTGCTACTACTACTAGTAGTACTGTAACTACTACTAGTAATAATAAACATATTCATACATTATTGTGTCTCATTAGAATCAGTTGAGGTTAAGTTCTTTACATAGACAGCTCATGTAGTTTTGATCAATTCTGCAATCAATACGAAGGCTAATCAATCAAACTGCATCAGATCAGTTTAATAAAAAGGCAAAATCTGACCAGAGATCAATTTACTGTACGATGCAGAGGAGATTAAACCAGCTTTATGTTCACCACTAAATCACTGCTGTGCACGCTATACAGTCCCATATAGAGTGTGTGTGAGAGAGAGAGAGAGAGAGAGAGAGAGAGAGAGAGAGAGAGAGAGAGAGAGAGAGAGAGAGAGAGACACACACACACACACACACACACACACACACACACACACACACACACACACACACCTCCTGTGACGGCAGCAGAGCCTCGGCTGACCCAGGCAGAGAAACCTTCAGTTTGTGACACCAGAGCGCCTCCAAAAGGATCCAGGCAGTACTGCAGGGGGTTACAAGTTTATTAATAATAATAATAATAACAATAATAATAATAATAATAATGATAACAATGCATAATCAGTCCACATACAGACAGCAGACTATACACAGTAGTCTATATTTTTTTTAAATCATAGGTATAGAGGTTTGTTCCTCTACTGCACGATAAAAGAATATTACAGATTTTTATTATCCTTAATTATCTTTCTTTCTTTCTTTCTTTCTTTCTTCCTTTCTTTTTAATGTCATTTTTACTCAACAAACTCTGTCTTCCATTTGCTTGTATTTTGGATTTTGCTTCAAAATTTTGCTTTTGCTTGTAATTGTTTTAACCCGTTTATTTTATTCAAAGCACTTTGAGTTGCATTCTATGTATGAATGGTGCTATGAAAAAAAATAACATTATTATTGTATAGAAAATAGACTTTACATGGGTTTGATATATTCTACATGCTTTAGCATTGGATCAGTGTGTGTCAGAGGGAAACGTGTCAGCATGATCATGTCATCTGTCTCCCACATGATGACGGCCTGTCTGCTGAAATGAGCTGATAGTTATGAAGTTATGAAGTTATGAAGTTATGAAGTGATGAAGTTATGAAGTGACTGCAGACAGGAGGCAGTGTGGGGAGTTCAGGTTACAGCGGTAATCCTAGAGTTCCTGTTTTTCTGTTTTTATTCAGTCTCCGTCTTTGTTGCTCAGCCTCATTTCTGTGGTGCATCACTGTAATCTCATGACAGAGTAAAGAAAGACTTACTGCTCCAGTTTCAGTTTCACATCACAGTGATCTGACAGAACGTTATGTCTTTAACTCTTTATTGCTGTGATATCTATGACAGATTCCTCTCGTCTTCTGCTGCCTTCAAGTCCCGTTGGAAATATCAGAATCGAAGCAGAGCGAGTAAATACGACTGGGACAGTTTGAATTGGTTCTGTCTTTATTAAAAACCTTAAAGACAGATTTTGTGTCCATTTGTTTTATTGTTTTATGTAAAGCGCTGTGAGTTGCATTCCATGTATGAATGGTGCTATAAAAATAAAGTGGTAACACTTTACAATATGGGTACATTAATTAAGGGTTAGTTAATGCTTAATAAGCATTAACTAACCCTTAAGTAACAGTTAACTAATGTGTCTGGTAATCATTTACTAATGGTGTTCATGTTAACTAAAGTATTAATTTATACATTATTTAATAGTTTATAAAAATGACTATTAAATTATATTATATAAATTAATACCTTAGTTAACATGAACACCATTAGTAAATGATTACCAGACACATTAGTTAACTGTTAATTAAGGGTTAGTTAATGCTTATTAAGCATTAACTAACCCTTAACTTAGTGACCCTTATTGTAAAGTGTTACCAATAATGTTATTATTATTATTATAAATGTGATAGAGAGAATCACAACCGACATTTGTTAACATGAAAATTATGCAGATTGTTACATGGTTGTTACTAATGGGTTAGGGTTAGTTACTAACGGTGGGTATCAGTATGACTATGCACTGTGTGTGTGTGTGTGTGTGTGTATGTGTGTGTGTGTGTGTGTGTGTGTGTGTGTGTGTGTCAGCGGTGTAAGTGTCATATGACAGTCAGTCTGTCAGTTGCCTGCTGATCAAACCGCAGCTTGAGACAGAACAAGTCGAGGAGACACAGTTTCACTTTCCTCTGGTTTCTGCAACTCAGTAATCTTCCAGAGCGTCCGTGTGTCTCTTTGACTCCTCGGTTCTAATTCAGTGTCTGCATGTCAGGTCCATTCTGTGTTTTCATGTAACACAGCACATTATCAGTTCACCTTTTGTGTTGTTGTTTAGTTGCGAATTTCTTGTTTGGTCCAAATTTGAAAGTCGATATGCTCCCAACAAGTGTTAACACTTTGTTACAGTAATGTGATTACTTTTTTCAGCAGTGTAAGGGATGTACATTTCATATTCTGTAATTCCATCACAGTTTCTAATCCCAGTAGCACTCCGCTGTCTCTGTCTGTCTCTTCAGGACCTGCAGCAGCTTTACTGTTCGCTAAAAAAAAAAAAAAAAAAAAATCTAAACAGAAGCTGGAGGCTGAGGAGAGACGCAGACTCTCTTCCCGTCTCTTTGAATCGATCTCAGTCGGGATCAGAGAACGTTCCGGTCCGTCCTGAACTCTTTCCACAGAGAAAACACAACGTCCGGTTTATCAAAGCACCTGATACAGAAACACAGTGAGGAGAAACAAGGAGCCGCCGCTGAGGAACGCAACTAATTACTGCTGCTGCTGAGGAATTAGTGAAGTAATGGGATTACTTCTTAAATGAGGAATGTGTAAAGAGTAACTGATTACACCACTGCTCCCAACACAAAATCAATTTAAACGTCTGATTTTAAATGTCAGAGTTTGAATGTAACTGATTTTAATAATGTAGCTGTTTTTTATTTTTATTTTAATTTTTTTTTTGTTTTAACTAATTGTGTATTCTCAGCTGTAGTGTAAAAGGCTTTATCCTTTAATACACCCCGGGACTTAAAAAAAGTTTAAATAATAAAAAAAAAAATACATAAAATTCACTGGTAATGTGACACATTCCCGGTTGCGTGTACTAATGTTTCACAACGTGTGTGTTGTCAAATAACACACTCTTCCTCTTAGGTAAAGCTTGTTGTGACTTCCTCACTTTAGTTAATGCCAGAATATGTTTAATACATGAAGAGTTTGGGTTTGAATTTAGACAATATATTGGCATTAACAGACATGTAGAACAACATTACTTAATTGTTTGTGTATTTAGTATGAACTCAGCTTTATTAATGTCACTGTTCATGCTTAATTCATGTTAGTAAACACATTAGTTAACATTAACAAACATGTATAATAACATTAATTAATGCAGTTCATGTGCATTGAACATTAACTAATCTTTGTTGATGTTGTTATTCATGTTAGTAAATATTAACAAATATGTATAAAAACATTAATGCCGTTCTTGTACATTTAACATTAACCAATCTCTGATACTGTTGTTATTCATGTTTAAATCATGTTAGTAAACGCATTAGTTAACATTAATAATAAACTTTTTTTATACAGCACCTTTCATACAAGAAATGCAGCTCAAAGTGCTTTACAACAAAGAAATTACATGCAGCAAGTGCTTCACATAAAACTTGATAATGATACTGTTACAGGGAGGTGTGGTGAGGACCCAGACAGGCAGGCAGAGGGCTTTACTGAAGTTACCGAGTTTTAATAAACAAACAACTGAGGCAGAGTACAAATCAAGAATATTCAACAAGGGAAAAAAACCAAAACAGGCCAACAGGCAAAAGGCAAAACAAAAACCAAACCTGGCCGGTAACAAGGCAGAAGGAAGTCCAAACTGGTGACGAGGCAGGAAACACAAGGACAGGTAGCACAGGGGAGCAGAGCAGGAACTGAACAGGTAACAGAACAGAACAGACGAACTGACAAAGAGTGGATGAGGGACTGGGGTTAATATACTGTGGTGATGAGTGATGAGGTTCAGGTGTATAGGTGAAGCAGGAGCTGGGGGAGAGATGGAGCCACGCCCACACTACACACTGACAGACAGACCAGGAGGCGGAGACACAAGGGAGGCAGGGAACACAGAGACACACAAGGAAAACACCAGGGCAGGCCATGGCAGAACCATGACAGTACCCCCCCCCCCCCTTAAGGGACGGCTCCTGACGTCCCATCAAGCCGACGAGGAACACCGAGCAGGGTGGGTGGAGGGGGCCCGGAGGAGGGACTAGAAGGCAAGTGGCCTGGGGGCTGGACAGGGGCGGAGCGGGAAACCTCAGGCGGACGGCCTGGAGGCAGGACATGTAGGCGCAGCAGCTCTGGAGGACGGGCAGGAGGACGAAGGAGCAGCTCTGAAGACCGGCGACGTGGAAAAGAGCTCAGGAGGCCGGCGATGTAGGCTGGGCCAGTCAGGTCGACGATGCAGCTGGAGGTCAGGGAACGCAACCGACACCAGAAGATTAGGCTGCGGGTCGGGGCAGGCTGCGAGATCAGCCTCCGGTGTCAGGAGTGCAGGACCGGAGTCCAGCGGCTGGAGCGCAGGAACGGCACTGGTGTTACAGGAGTCACTGGGAACACTGGAGACACTGGAGTTGACCGGATACTGGAATGCCGGACCGGAGTCCTGCAACGGCTGCCGGAGACGGCCGACGGGGAATGGCAGGGCGTCGGCAGACGCGGCCGACGACTGGGGATCTGGCTGCAGAGCAGACTGGGTCAGCCGGAAGCCCGGCAGGTGAGCCGGTGAAGCCAGGAAACCAGGGGGTCGCTGAAACACAGCCACAGGAGACTGCAGCAGACCAGGAACAGAAATTAGCTGCAACTCTGGCTCAGCGGATTGCTGCAGCCCAGGAACGGGAGAACGCCGCAGCTCGGGAACAGGGACTGACTGGACCCCAGTAGTGACGCTGGGCAGCGAAGACTCTGTGGCGCTGTACTGCTGAGAGAGCCAGTGGCGTCGGGAGCCATGGGGACCTCGCCTTCTTCTGGAGACTCCTCGGGTCCCCGTGAAAAAGGCAAGGCGAGTGCCTTCAAAAGGTGACCGCCGGGCGTCAGGGCGGCTCCTCAGAGGATCTGTGGCTGACACCAGGGGCTCCGGAAATGCCGGGCCAGGACAGGCTGGGTCAGGACAGGCAGGTTGTAGGCTCAAAAATCCGAGCCTAACCGACTGGAGTGCAGGCTGGAGGCTAGCAGGCTGAGACTTGGACTGGTAGCTCGGCTGCTGCTGCGGCCTAGGCTTGGGCTGGTGGCTAGCTGGCCGGTTGCTAGCAGACAAGGCTGCTTGATGGGCAAAATAGGTGAATAGGGAAGTGATTTCTAAGCCAGTTGCAGAGGGAGGGGATCTGTCTGCTGGGTCCATACTGGTCAGTACGTACTGTTACAGGGAGGTGTGGTGAGGACCCAAATGCAGACAGGCAGGCAGAGGGCTTTACTGAAGTTACCGAGTTTTAATAAACATGACAGATAGTGAAAATAAGATAAAGAGGAGAAAAGGATACTGTTGAGGAAAAAGGTTCTTGAGTCAGAGGTTCGTCTTATTTGAATATATTTATTAAAAAGGAGTCTTCGAAGAGGAAGAGATGTACACAGCAGGATGCCACATACACTTCTTCCAAGAGGAAAGATTTGAACAGGTCTTTTATGCACCATGTCTTCCAAGGATGTACAGGGTGTGCTGACATTAGAACAGATAAGTTAGGGCTTCCACAGACATCTCAGGGACATCCAGGAGCCACTCTGAAAACAAGACCTCGGGCACAGTAAGTTATGGCACAAGGGTTACAGTGAGGTGACCATTCATCATGAAACAGTGCATTCCCAGTGGGGGACCCCAGTTCAGCTGTTCATACATGTATGTGACGTGTTCTGTCATTTTCAGTCGGAAGTCGCAACGGCGCATTTGTGGATAAACGTGATTTTATGAGAAAAGATCGATTTTTGGCTGTTTTGGGGTTTCAACAGATTCTAATAAAGTAAAGCCTTGGCTTATTGAGAAATTCAATCGGTAAATATAGTTTTGAAGCTCGTAAAGGTCGGGTGACAAGCAGAACTACGAGCTTAACGTTAGTCTGTCAACAAAGCTCGCATTCCTCATGTTGCCAGGTTTGCTGTTTTCAATGTACTTGGAAATGTTCTAAATGCTGTAGGACTTAAAACGCTGTTCATAAAATCTGTCAGGGTTGTATTGTGGAGTTTTGTTATTGTTTGTTATTTTGGACGAGTTTCATTGATCATTTGACTGTTAATGGGTTTAATTGACACTGGGGGTTTTGTTGCTACGAACCTGGCAACACTTCTCCCCGTCCCTCTCTCCCCTTACTATGGTGTGTGTGTGTGTGTGTGTGTGTGAGAGAGAGAGAGAGAGAGGCAGAGAGCGAGAGAGATTTAATTTAATTGATATTATTAAATATCGCGCAATGGACTGATATAATATCAGACTACTTTTTAACACTTAATTAACTGACTTTAAACTTTGAGGCCATTTTTCTCAAAAACATAGTTTGGAAACAAGAGGTGCATCTCAATCTGTGGAGTACAAAGATAATTTTGATATCACCAGAAAGCTTAAATTCTCCTCTTTCCAACAGTGTATTAAACTCAAAATGCTTTGAGGGGTCAATGTGACTGGAAATGATAGAGCAGGTCACATATGTTAAATTTTTCTTCCACAAATACATAGAATGCATGTGAAACAAACATGTATACAGTTGTCTTTTACATTTAACATAAACTAGTCTTTGATACTGTTGTTATTCATGTTTAAATCATGTTAGTAAACGCATTAGTTAACATTAGTTAATGAACACGTCATGTAAAGTGTTTCCATGAACGGGAAACTGCTTCGTGCCTCGCTCTGACCTTTGACCCCTCTGGTGAAATGTGGACATGTGAGTCTCAGATGGAGAAACTCACTGAGTCACACTGAAACTGAAAATATGAACGAAACAAGTTTTTTTTTTTCTGTTAGCTATTTTAAGTGAATTCCTGAGTGAATATTTAGACTGTGGCATTTCTGAAGTGCATACGAAACTTTTTTTTTTTTTTTTACCACCGCAAATAACCAAACATCAGAGTTCAGCAACACCGCTGGTTTGACACGGAGAGAAGAGTCCTCACACTACAGCTAGAGACACACACCGACAATCTGATCTGTCACACTGTTTTTCTCTTCACTTTGGTATCTTTCACCTGCTAATCTGATGACTCTTCACCCACTGGTCCATTTCTATTCATGTCAGTTTGTGAAGAGGATGTGGTTTCTGTGTCAGTTGACTTCTGCTCAGTTTTAAACATGAACAGACCTGCTGCTGTAACCGGATGACTGCTGATCAGTGGTCTGTTATTTAGAAATATTCCTCACCGTGTGGAACATCAATCAATCTGTTATCAAACTGAAAGATTCATTTTGCTGTGGGCCGTAACTTACCGTGCGTGACATACAGATAATTAAAGAAAAATATCACAGATATTTCCGTGATGACTGGATCGATCAGGGCCGATCCACATCCCACCCCCAGTCTCATTTATTTTTTTATTTATTTTTGGGTGCAATTATTTATTTATTTGGGGGGACACTTATTTATTTATTTATTTTTGGGGACAGTTATTTATTTTTGGGGACAGTTATTAATTAATTTATTTATTTATGTATTTGTTTGTTTTTGGGGACAGTTATTTATTTATTTATTTATTTTTGGGGACAGTTATTTATTTATTTTTGGGGAAAGTTATTTATTTATCTTGGGGAACAGTTATTTATTTTGGGGGACAATTCTTTCTTTATCTTTGGGGATGGTTATTTATTTATTGATTGATTTTGGGGGAACACTTCTTTATGTATTTATTTATGTATTTATTTACTTGGTGAGATAAAGCAGCAGAGCGGCTGCTGGAGAAACCTTGAGCTCTTTTTTTTTTATTTTGTATTTTTGGGACAGACAGAGTTACACTGCAGCTAAAAACACACAAACTCTACTGGAAATAAAAAAGGTTAATATAAAACCACTTGAACTCAGTTTGTCACATGTAGGCACCGGTAGACCTCGCTCATCCTCCCACCATCCGACCACAGAGCAGCATGTGTCACAGATCCTCCTCCCACAATGCAGTTGGATGGAAAACACACAGCCCACTGAACCACGAGTGACATTCAGGAGGGAGAGAACAAGTAAGAAATCACTGCTGTGTGAAAACTCTGGGACTTTCTTGACTTTAACGCTTTTAGACAGCAGGAGAAACTCACCCAGTTTCAGCTTCAACTGTCCTGTAACATGACCTTTAAAGGAATAGTTCACCCAAATATGAAAATCCTGTCATCATCTCCTCCCCCTCATGCCAGGTGAAACTCAGGTGAAGTTTGTCCATATAACACACAGGGAGGCTGCAGCACAACTCCATAGCAGCCTTCTCCAAAACAGCTGAAGTCAGTGGGGACCAGTTCTTCAGAGTTCCACAAAGACCTACAGTATATTTACACCATCATTTAGTGCAAATCTGAACTACAGCTGATTGATCTACAACAAATAATGGTGTATAGGTCTTTCTATTCACAGTGTGATTGGCTGTTTTTGTTTTGAAGCTCTAAAGAACAGGGGGGTATTGCATCAAGGCGGATAAAGGAAAAGCCTGGCTTATTTTGATAAGTCTCGCTAATTTAAGTGAGAGTTCCGTTCATTACCGTGGCTTATATGATTCCCTGCTCAGTAACCATGGTAACTTGTACCGCAGAACTAGCCTGCTCCGTAGCAGCTAACTGTCAAGCTTCATTTAGCTGTGTGTCAAAGAATGTCCGACGGGCAGAAACAGACTCCCAAAAGACATTTCCGTCAGGTGTATTTTCGCGCTGGCATCACTTATGTCATGTCCGTGTTCGGAAACACAAGTTCAGACCTTTTTCTCACAATGTGACCAAGCATGAATGTACGTGTTTACTTTAGTTCCAAAGACCGTATTAATAAAAATAAGTCATGAAAATCATGTCTTACCACTTTCACTGTCTCCAATATCAATCAATCAAACTTTATTTATATAGCACAAGTCACACATCAAATGCAACTCCGAGTGCTGAACATAAAAAGAGTTAAAAAGAACATGAGGTTAGATAAAAAAAAGACGCCTTATTTCATTTCCCACCCGCATCCCGCGAAGCCCCGCCCTCCTCTGCCTCTGATTGGCTAGTAGTAGTAGTCAGCGACGGATGCCACTGCTACTGGTGGAGCTCCCCCACCAGTAGTGGCATCCGTCTTTTTTTGGTGGCTACAATGGTACATATTTACAGCTCAACAACTATTTTAACAAATACATTTCACATCTCATTATAGGCTACTTACCACTCTGGAAAATGTTTTTTGTATTTAATTTTCACTTGTTGCCACGTTGGTTTCTGGCTATTGAGATGCTCCTGTTGAGATGTAACAGTGAAGAATGAATATAGGCCAATGGTCACTAGGTCAGAGGGGCTTCACACACCTCACCCAGTTAGGCTAATTAACAGTAAATGCATTGTAGTTCTGTCGGTTCTCCTAAATTAGCCTACACCATTATTTTAAACATACATCTGATATTATCTAGCCTACTGATAATATAGCCACACAGTCTTACT
>NW_027281406.1:20000-22965 GCF_046629955.1 Centroberyx affinis
TCTACTACTTTGTTAATATTTCGGTCCGTAAGCAAATTTTTCTTGCCACTGCATCAGTAGCTGAGAGAGAAGTAACACCCACAACAAAAAAGGGAAGCTACACAAATGGGGCAGAAAACCAACAAAAAGTGCCCTTGAATGCACAGTTTTCTCAGCCCCAACTTGATGGTAACATGTAGAAAGGATGGATTAAAAAGGGAGAGGGTTGGGATTCAGGGGGGCCCATGCTTGCCTTTTACCTAGGGCCCCCAAATCACTAAGTCCGCCCCTGTTAACTTGAAACCGGTCTCATGCAGCTACTGAATTTTGGAATCTTAACAGAATAAATTAGTGAATATTAAAACATGAACCCACTCACATGTAGTAATGCGCTGGCAAAATATAATGAGCATGTTTTGTTGCTTGAAACAACGTAAACAACGCTCTGGTTAGCTGTAGCGTTGGCCTGCTAGCTGCTGGTAAACACAAACTCTCTGACATCATTTGAAAAGAATCAACACAGTCGTTTTCCACACATCCCGTTTATTTCTGCAGTCTTTCAAAAATAAACTGTAAAGCATCGGGGAGCCTTGGACAGCTGTGATCAACTGTCATCCATTTTGGGAGGAATATCATTTCGTTACAGAAGCAGAAAGGGCAAAAATCTGATTTGCTCTTTTTTACGCCAACGTCTCCAAAAAGTGAAGCTGTGACCTTTCTGTGCCGTCACATCGGCTGAGGTCTGGTTTCTGTTTTAGAAAATAAACGGTCTTCTGATGACTCGTCGTTTGAGTTGACCGGTCACAAGTCCTGACTCGTCCAGCAAGAGCAGCACGGACAGAAGAAGACAAAGTCCAGCTCTGTATGGAAACAGTGACATCACTCTGTCCAGTGTGTCATGTCCAGGCCCCAGCAGAGCGTTCGTCCTCCCACCATCAGACCGGACAGCAGCTCGGTGAGTTATGCTGCGTTCCAGAGAAGTCCGAGAATCAGAAATTCCGACTTTCTACTAAGAAAATTCTAGAATTCCAGAATTCTGAGTAGGAAACTTGGCATAAATTTCTCAACCCTGAGTTTTCCGTCACGCCAACATGGCGGCTACACTGTAAACACTGCTTTCAACATGTTAAAATCCTTAAAATACACGTTCGATTTTCAGCATTGCATGACCTTAAATCTATCAAAGCACCTGTGTGGTAAATGGTTAAAAACATATATGTAAAATGTGAAGTTTCAGTTACAGTTACTAATGTTCTAAGCTAATCTAGCTAGCTAACATTGCCAAATATCAGACATAACATTGGCTGTTGCATAGCGAACAGTATTTCACAATATGATCTGATAAAATTTCATGAAATTCGTACCAAGTCTTGAAACGCTCATGTGCAGTGGACACAAATTATTCTGTGACAAAAAAACACAAATTGGACACAACATTTTCAGGCTAACGGCTAACGGTTAAGTTTAGGCAACTAAAGCAGCTTGGTTAGGGAAAGGCTTTGGTCATGGTCAGTTAAGAAAAACTTCAGCTAAAAATTAAAACTTGTCCAGCACCCGACCACGACACCCCGACTGTCACTGAGCTGCTGCACCGTGACTCTGCTTCCTGTTTACGGTCGTGTTGCCTTCATGGAACCGTTTCCTGCTGGGAACACGGAATTCTCTCACTTTTCCTGCGCAGAGTACGGTGGCCGAGAGAGCTCAACGCACCGCGACTGTGTTCGGTTGTGTTGTAGTTTCTTGTCCGTTTGCGTGTGTTGAGCTCTCTCGGCCACCGTAACAGAGCACGCTTTTGCATTTTGAGACTTCATGCTTATTTCACAAAATTTCAGGTCCAGTTCAAGTCCATAGCTCTTACTAAATGTGCGTTCTTGTGCGTTTTATCGTAATATCTAACGGGCGAAGCACGATTCCAAAACAAAAGAATGAAAGGTGGAGGATGGATAAAGATATTGTGGAGTAACTCGCCAGCTGAGGACGCACTGTATGTGACTTGGCCGACAAAAACGGGTCAAGACATGAAGACTCAGCTGTTGCAGGGGGAACACCGTCCGAACACCGTTTCTCTCCTGATTTTTTCAGAGCTTTAACTGGAACGCACCGAGCTTGGACCCGTACCGACCGGCTGGGAATGTCCTTACGCCTTCTTAGGGCTGGGCGATAATTCAATATTTAACGTTTATCGTCTTTGAGTGGAAAGATATCGTGATGATATGAAGATATTTTAATATCGTGACACATGTCTGCTGTCTAAATTGATGATTACAAGCAAATTTGACTTAAAAACTCTCATAAAATGAGGTATGGTAGGAATATTATTTGAATATTTCTGTTTTGTTTGACATCACACCTAACATCGCCATTCGGTTCAATGAGACGAACATTCATTTGATTATTTAATGAACCATATCATGATATATATTGACATCGAGAAAAATTCTTATGATTATCGTGATATTGATTTCAACCATATCACCCAGCCCTACGCCTTCTGACTTTGACTGGCATGCAGCATTACATACAGGGAGGGAGGGAATGTGCAACAAATCGCTAACTATCTTGTGAAACTTCAGGACTGTAAATACAGAAACCCCAAAACAAAATACATCCCCAGACAGGCCGAGTCCTACCTGTCTGTCCGACAAAATGCCTCCCAGAGATAGTGGAGTGGTGAGTCCTGCTGTCTCTAGGGCCAATATCTACATTCTCATTGTCTGGGGGCGGCTGTGGCTCAGGAGGTAGAGTGGTATGAATGTGTGTGTGAATGTGTGAATGTGTGAATGTGTGAATGTGTGAATGTAGGCATATTGTAAAGCGCTTTGGATAAAAGCGCTATATAAATGCAGTCCATTTACCATTTAAATACAGAATACTAATACTAATAGTAAGTGGACCACGCACTCTCTGTTAAAATACTATTGTTCACAGCATCAGGAGTCCAGATGACAGTCAGGAGTCCAGATGACAGTCAGGAGTCCAGATGACA
>NW_027281407.1:0-2500 GCF_046629955.1 Centroberyx affinis
GATCATAACACCAATATGCTGTGTAAAAAAAAAAGCCTTTTTAGTCTGAGGAAGCTGGCGAAGTTCGGTGTTGATCGGTCCCTGATGACTTTGTTTCACAGATCCTTTATTGAGTAGATTTTTCTTTTTTCTTTTATCTGTTGGTATGCTTCTCTCAATCTTAAACAGAAAAATGCATTAACTAAGGTGATCGAGGTCTGTAGCAGTATCACAGGTACTCAGCAGAAAAGTCTGTCTGATTTATATAACAAACAGTTGTTTTCTATCCCTGTTTTTATGCTCATTCTATGTCTATTTTCATGTGAAGATGCATTCTATGTATTCTATTCTCATCATCTCATTTTCGCTCTTATTATCAAGTTTTATGTGAAGCACTTGGTGCATGTAATTTCTTTGTTGTAAAGCACTTTGAGCTGCATTTCTTATTGAAAGGTGCTATACAAATAAAGTTTATTATTATTATTATTATTATTAAAGAAAGCAGAATCCATCTTATCTGACATCTTATTTTAGTAGTGGAAAGTTCTGTTTTTACTTGTCTTTTTGATATTGTGTGATATTGTGTGTGTATTGTGATATTGTGTGTTATTATTGTTTTTTTTACTGCTGCACAACCAATTGCCCCTCTGGGGACAAATAAAGTTCTACTTGACTTAACTTGTACTACATTGTGTTAGTGCTGAATGAAAGGAAACTGTGTTGTTACGTCCATAAACAAATGATCTATGAGTGAGATGTTCCTGAAGCAGCAGCAGGTTTATTCTGCACTTATACCTCACCTACACCTCTTGAATATTTATAACCTACGCTGTATTTCTGTGTGTTTCTTATCGTATGGGCGTGTTTTCTGTTGTTGTTATTGTATTTATTGCCTGTGATGCCTTTTTCAGTTTGTATCTTTAAGCATCTTAAATACACACTGAACCCAAGTTTCATGAATAAAGTCTAATCTTGATTCTAATCTAAACCCTGAACTCAGGACCGTCAAAATGGTCAAAGACCTAAAAATCAAACTGGAAAACTGGTGTTGGTACGAGAACACACACACACAAATACACACACACACACACACACACACACACACACACACACACACACTATATTATTGCAGTTATATATGGCTTTTCAGCAGTGATGTTACTTCTCTCTCTTCACTTCTCTCAGTTTGTCCCTAGGGGGAGCCGTAGTACCTGCTGTCTGTCTGCCTCTCTCTCTCTCTCTCTCTCTCTCTCTCTCTCTCTCTGTCTCTCTCTCTCTCTCTCTCTCTGTCTCTCTCTTTCTATCTATCTCTCTCTTTCTCTTTCTCTCTCTCTGTCTCTCTCTTTCTATCTATCTCTCTCTTTCTCTTTCTCTCTCTCTGTCTCTCTCTTTCTATCTCTCTCTTTCTCTCTCTCTCTGTCTCTCTCTTTCTATCTCTCTCTCTCTGTGTCTCTCTCTTAACCTCCTTCTTTCTGCTTCCTCTGACGTCCATAAACCTGACTTGTGAAAGAAAAACTGCAGGGCACACACACACACACACACACACACACACACACACACACAGGCTGTCCCTGAAGCTGATGTCAGTAAAGCCGAGGGCGGCATAAAAAATCCAACGGTTGGTAATCTGTAAGGAGCCAGCGGCCACACACACACACACACACACACACACACACACACACAGAGACACACACACACCCACAGTCATGACAGACACACAGACAGATAAACACACACAAATGGAAACAGACATGACATACACATGCATAAACAAACTCATACAGAGACACACACAAATGCATGCTCAGACACACACACACACACACACACACATGCACAAACGCACATACAGAAACACACTTACTCATACAAATTCACACACACACACATATATGTACACACACACACACACACACACACAGACATGTCACCCAGACAGATGAATACATACACACACACACACACACACACACATATTCGACAGCAGCCATATGTTTGTGATTACAGCAGGTGAAGGTCAGGTGTTGATGAAAGGACCTCTGTTGCCACGGTGACGTCAGCGACAAACGACAGCCGGGTCTGGAGCTGCAGACTGATCTCAGGTCAGTTCATCACGTCTCGTCTGTTTCTTTTTCAGAGTTGTTTTTTCTAATTTTCAGCCGGAGCAGTTTGGGATATAAAAATGGGAGTGACTCGTAATATATAGACATCATTTCTTTAAGAGTATTTATTTGTAGAACAACTAAGATGAAAGAAAAAAATCCTTTAAAGGTCCCACATGATGTAAAGCAGGACTCCCCTTGCCTCTGTGATGATAAAGGAGTTGGATGGTCTATCTAAACCAGTGGTTCTCAACGGGGGGTCCGGGGACCACCAGGGGTCCTTGAGGGAGTTCCAGGGCGTCCCCAGCAAATTGAAAAAATGTAAGAAGAAGTTAACACAGTTAGAGAATATAGCCCAGAAGAATGACTGTTTTGGTCATAGTTTCTCTGTTATCTCTCTACCTAAAATACAGACAGTC
>NW_027281407.1:7500-9338 GCF_046629955.1 Centroberyx affinis
TGGTATTCTTGAAATGAAAGTTCTCAAATTTGTTGTTGATTTTTTTCTTAACTTTAAGACGGCCCTTCACCTGTCTTAAAACTCCTACAGTGAAAAGGTAAGCCTCTAATATCATATATTTAAACACATTTTAGACAAGTAGGTTATAGTTCAAAGTCTTCATAGGTTCCCCTACACCTAACATTAAGATGAACATTTATTGTAAAGCTTTATTTGGTGTAGGGCCAGGTAGGCCTCTGTCTCATGTCTGTTGGAAATAAGATGCAAATTTTACAGTTAGCAACAGCAACCAATGTTTAAATCTTTGCTCTAGTTGCTCTAAATAGTTTTTCCCCAATTGTTTTGTAGATGGAAGCACTTTGGGTTGCCTCCTAGCCTTGTCTCCTAGCCTCCTAGCCTTGTCTCCTAGCCTCCTAGCCTTGTCTCCTAGCCTCCTAGCCTTGTCTCCTAGCCTCAATGGCAGTAAGCCTAAAGTTTATTAACCAGAATTAATTCAGGCCCTATTTTGAGAAGTTCTTAAGTAGGAAAATTAAAGAAATTCGTAAGAAATGAGACTGTTACTAAGAAAATATCGAGGAATTGCACTTAAGAGCCTTCACTCCAATTCTTGCCTCCCTTCATTGGCTTCCAGTAAAACACAGAATTGATTTTAAAATTTTATTAATTACGTACAAGGCCTACATGGCCTGGCCCCTGCATATATAGCAGAGTTGGCCCCTGTTCTAGCGGTCGGCCGCTCCGATCATCTGATCAAAGCCTTTTATTTGTTCCCCGTTCCTGTTTTAAATCCAGAGGTGATCGTGTCTTTGCGGTTGTAGCTCCCAAACTTTGGAGCAGCCTTCCCCGTCCCATCAGATCTGCTGAATCTGTTTTTGTTTTAAGCAGCTTCTGAAAACTCTTGTCTATAGGTTAGCCTTTTTATAAAAAATCTCTCTCTATTTTTCTTCAGTTTTGTTTATTTTGGTCATGTGCTTTAACTAACTTTGCTAACATGTCATATGCATGTATACGTGTGTTTGTTTGTGTGTATGTATGTAGGTATGTTTGTATCCTTGCATTTGTATGTGTATTTTATATGTGAAGCACTTTGTAACTGTGTGTTTTAAAAAGTGCTATACAATAAAATTATTATTATTATTATTATTTCCAGCTGTGTGACGTCTGGCTGCAGCTGGAGGAGACGGAGCTGCTGTCTGAACCGGAGGAGGCAGAGCGTTAAAGAGTCAGAGTGAGGAAGAGGAGGAAGACGATCCTGTAAATCCTCGTCTCTCCTGCTGCTTTAGCCTCTCACCCTGCTCCCATTCCCCAAGATTAGCCCTGCAATGTGTGTGTGTGTGTGTGTGTGTGTGTGTGTGTGTGTGAAAGAGAGAGAAAGAGAGAGAGAGAGTGTGTGAGGAAGTCACTCATAAGCCTTGCTGTGTGTCAGTGTGTTTGTGTGTCATCATACGTACATGTGAGTGTGTGAATGAGTGAAAAAGACACTTTTAAGCCTCCTATGTGAGTGTGTGTGTGTGTGTGTAAGTGTGTGTGTGTGTGTGTGTGTGTGTGTGTGTGTGTGTTTGTGTGTGTGTGTAAGAGGAAGTTACTAATAAGCCTTTGTATACGTGTGATGTGTGTGTGTATGTTCATATGTTCTGAAGTGAGTACATGTGTGAAAAAGACACTTAAATTCCTTTTTGTATGCATGTGTGTGTGTGTGTGTGGATATGAGTGTGTGTGAAGGAGACATAAGCCTTGTGTGTATGTGTGTATGTATGTGTGTGTGTATTGTGCACGTGTGTGTTAGTGCATGTGTGTGTATGATTTATTCACACAGTTGGCATACAAACACACATGTA
>NW_027281408.1:0-122500 GCF_046629955.1 Centroberyx affinis
CACACTAGTTATGATGCATAAACAAGTACAATTTTCTAAAATGATTTCAGTGAAAATTTAGGAGCAATCACACTGACCAGAACACTATTTTCTTGATCCTTTAAAATTAACTTAAAATTAAATTAACTTAATAATAATAGTAATGATGCATTTGATTCATAACACACTAACAAATGTATGGTTTGCACACAGAAGCAGCATTTGATGTGTAAAACAAATATATATATACAGAAGATTTGTCAGATTTTTTTATGGACGTACCTGTCCTCCCTTCGGCCCCGTCTCGCCCACCGCTCCTCTTTGCCCCACGTCGCCCTAAAAAAAAAACAGAATCCACGTTGAGCCGGGTTCGTCTAAACTACAAGGAGAGGTGAACAGATGCAGAGACACAGGCACTTACCGGGCCACCCTGGATCCCCTGAGGACCCACGTCGCCCGGCTTCCCGCGAGGTCCCTGTGTGTCGGGGAGATGAGACGATGTTTCAGGTCAAAGTCACTTTAAGTTACATGTGAAGAGTCTAATATAAAATGCTATATATCTATTTTTGAATAAGCAAATATACCCAAAATTTATCCTTCAATATCTCTACAATTCAGATGATCCAGTGTCCATTTTACAATAAGGGTCACTAAGTTAAGGGTTAGTTAATGCTTAATAAACATTAACTAACCCTTAATTAACAGTTAACTAATGTGTAATTTACTAATGGTGTTCATGTTAACTAAGGTATTAATTTATACATTGTTTAATAGTTTATAAAGATGACTATTAAATAATGTAAATGTAAATAATTAGTAAATGATTACCAGACACATTAGTTAACTGTTAATTAAGGGTTAGTTAATTCTTATTAAGCATTAACTAACCCTTAACTTAGTGACCCTTATTGTAAAGTGTTAACCACGTACAGAATTTGTTATAATTTTAATAATTTTTCAAAGGATGGATGTTGCTCTTTGGAACAATTAAGGAAATTTCGCTAGTGCTAAGAAGTAGGCTTCAACTGATTTGGGTTTTTGAAGACTGATCCCGGTACAGATATTTTTAGACTGAAGTCATCTAGAGCAAATACTTTGTGCTGATATTCAATATCTTATATAATATATATATTCAAATCGTGGTGAAGTCAGGATCCTGATCACAGCAAGCGTCCGTCCAACAAAATCATGCGCTAACTTGGTAAAACACGATGTAACGTTCACTGCTGCTGAGTGTGAAACCTGCCCACCATGCTGGTGATGGTGTCGCTCTACGGAGGGCAGAGTGTTGTTGTCATGACAACGCTGATCAACAGAGGGCAGCACTGGACCAAAAATTACATAAAGACACTTTTTTTTTTTTTTCTTCTTTACACCCCAAGCGGCCAAAACCTCCGGTGAATTTTGAAGCCAATGAGGAAGCGGCAATTCCTCTAATGTCCGCTAGAGTCCGGCTCCAAAAAGTCTCCAAGCCGCCAAACTCCATGAAGTCAACGGACCACAACCCAACTTCTCACTCAAAATAAAGAGGTTTTGGTCTCAGTAGTTAATTTCACTTCTTCTAATGTGTGTCCATATGGCGATTTTCAAAATAATTGCGTCATTAACGGGATATAACGGTTATGCTTTACACTTCATGCTGTACGGCAGTGTGTGACCTCATGACCTCTTACCCTGTCACCTCCGGAACCCATAATTCCCGTGATGCCTCTTGGTCCACCTGGGCCCTAAAATTACTCAGCAGATAGAGGGAGAGAAGGAGAGAGAGAGAGAGAGAGAGAGAGAGAGAGAGAGAAACATATCCCATGTTAATATGTTTGAAGCAGGAGGTCAGGGTTGGTTTGGCGTTTGCAGCGTTGTGAGAGAAAAGACGGTGAAATATTTTACTGGTAGTCCTTGAGTTCCGACTTCGCCCAGCGCTCCTTGGTCGCCCTCCTCCCCCTGGAAGAGAGAGAGACCAGACATGTCACACTCGTCTGCAGCTCCATTCATACTTTATATTACAAGGTATTATTGTGAATAGTCAATGAGCAAGAATATGATGGAAAATGGAACAAACTAAGTCCAAGTTTATCAGAATGATGCTGATCTTTACCTTTCCGTTATTATTATTATTAGTAGTATTTATTATTATTTTCCCCCTTTGTTTTTATTCTGTCTTTGTTTTACTGTGCTTTCATGTTTTAAAGTGTTTGTTTATGGTATGTTGTATTTTTTATGTTGGGTATTGTGTTATGCTGTGTATGTGTTTTTGTTGAATAAAGGAAAGAAAAACAGTAACTGTTTTCTGTATTTGAGTTTTAGATGCAGAAATGTGTGAAGAAACTCTTGCACACTCTCTCTTACTTACAGTTAAAATGTTTTTATTGAGAAACAACATGCAGTGTTTCAGTCTGGTGGTTTTCTGCAGTTATGAGGACGCTCCCATCTAAGACACCTAAAACACTGAATGCTTTTTTTCAATAAAATGTTTTAATTGCAAGTAAGAGGGCGTGTGCTGGAGTTTCTTTGCATGTGATGTGCTGCAGGAATGGGCCAGTATGCTGTACAGTATGGTATTTACGGTATATAACAGAATGTTATGTGATGTAAGGGAGGAAAGAGGGATGTTACCTTGTGTCCTTGTTTTCCAGGCTCTCCAGATTCTCCCTTAGCTCCTTTGTGGCCCTACAGGCAGAGACAACAAGTTAAGTTTATTTCTAAAGTATTTTTAACACAACAGGTTCATAACAAAGTGCTTTACCGAGCAGCAAAGTGCATGCAGGTAAAACAAAGACATACCGAATACAAAATCCTAATAGTGGACCGGTCAAAGTCGCTGTTGGAACACAATAGTAGCAAACATGGTTTTTACTCACTTTCATCCCGGGGAGCCCGGAGTATCCCGTCAGACCAGAAGGACAGGCGTTGGGACACTGGAAAACACAACAGCCTATTTGAGGTCATGGGAGAGCCCTGCCACCAGGGGGCGCCACTGACACCCAGAGATTATCTTCCCTGAACAGAAGACACGCCACTCCCTATCCACTCCGTCGGTTCTTCAAAAGTGGGTGCGAGTGCCTCCTGCCCCCAGCGAGTGAGATCGGGCTGCACGGCTAACATCGGACTTCATGTGACTCTACAGCAGGTTCCCTTTAAATGTTTTCACGGTTCTGAAACGATCCGAGAGGGAATATTCCCAATTTCTATTATTCACATGACAGCTTGTTTCTCCGTTTTATATATAGATTTTTTTCTTTTAAAACTAGCTTCCATAGCAGTTTGGTTAAACGCGTACATGCGTGACGCACTGACGTCACTCATAGGATAAGAAAATAAAGTGCTTTTTTTTTTTTTTAAATGTATATATCAACTGAATTTGACAAATTTACTGTATATCTTCTACAAACACACTGCGAGAATATAGACCGATAATGGCTTCAAATTGCAATGGTTTGTGATTTTGTGAAATCCCTCATTGATCTCTATTCATTTTGCACTTGATAAACTTAGACTTGGAGCGCCCCCTCTGGCCGTTCTGAGAGTTGTGAATCTTCTGTTCAGGGAAGACAATCTGATAATCTGATGAACTGACATGGTTGGTAAATCTTGGTCATATTATTTATTCATTTATTGATTTATTCACTTATTTATTTTATCTCTCCTGTGATGTCGGCTTCAAAATATGAATGTATGTAAGGGACTTCTGTGGTCGCAGGGTGGGGTATGAGGAAGATAATGCTCACTTTTCATATGATGTAAGAAATAGATAATAATTTAAAAAATGTGGTCACAAAAAAACAAATAAAAAGGGAAGAAATTCTTTGGGCTAACTTAATTCATTCTTGCTTGGCTTTAGCTGCCATAGAGTTGCACCACTATTATCAATGCCCAAGAAACCGTGTAATATGTGGAATCAAAGCATTTTAACAAAACCTAAGACTGTAGAAAGTGTTCCAGATTGACTGGAGATGCTTTCCAACTGCGCTGATATTTAATACCTATAAAACACAAACATGGAACCATTTGCTTTGCTAACTCTTGTGGTAACAACGGAGCTAGGTAGCCATGTTTCTGGCTCTCTCCTGTCTTGTATCTTTATGCAGGTATATCACTTTGTAGAAATCTTGACAGACATAACATTTGCATTGGTAACCATTGGAGGACATTCCTTTGTTCCTCGTACCTAGCTGAATCACCATCATACCCATGATCACAACACAAAAACACCCTCTGTAGCATTATGGCTATATTCTATTTTAAATAGGTTTTTTGCATTCCAGGATTTTTCACAGTCTTGAACATCTCATCCTACTGAATAACCTCCATTCTTGCAGAGTTAGGATGTTTAAAATGTAGCTTAAGTGTAGTTGTGTTAATATTTTGCAGCTGACTAGATTCCTGGCATTCCAGTTTCTAAGTGAGGTTCAGTAAATAATATAAATAGCTTGAAAGGGCTTGGTTTTAGTGCTGATAACTGTAAATGAATCTCAAAGAAAACACTGAACAGAGCAAACTTTTGGATCAAACTTACCAGGTCCTCGCCTTGATAAACACCTGGAGGGCCCTATAGGGAGAGAAATGCTTGAGCTTAAAAGAAATCCTGTAAATAAACTTCAGCTAATATATCTGCTGAATACACAGTAGGTTGCCTCTCATGTTAGCATATGAGATATTTCATCACCAAAAAACATCAAGGCGTTAATAGTTTTCCTACTGTACTGCCAATAACACCCATGATTTTCAGGGGTGTTGCTAGGAATATTCTGGGGTCTGTCACAAGATGTGTTAACCCCCCCCCCCCCCCCATCCCAATGCATCTAACCTAGAACAGTATCAGACAGAAGGTGTGATATTTACCCGCGGCCCAGCAGCACCAGGAAGACCCACCGACCCTCTCCTGCCTCTCGCTCCCTGAAACAGAGAGTGGGATTTAACATGAGAGGAAAATACATCACAGTGCAGTGTAGCTAGCATCATAAATATACTTTTTGTAATGTTTTTTGTTCCTTTTTGTAATGTTTTTTGTTTACTTTTTGAAAAATCACAAAAGTCATGAAGTTCTGAAAATATTTAATCGTGAATAATTTGACTTGTAACTAAAATCAACTCAATTCATGAGAAAACCAAGGAAGCATGGCAGAATTTACATGAACTGAATATGATTATTACTCACAGGTTGTCCAACTTTGCCCAGTTCACCTGGCAGCCCATCTGTTCCAGGGAGACCCTGTGAACAGCAACACAACCTGACCTGTTAACAAGCTGGTGCCATGTCAAGTTTTTATAACACTAGTCTCCACGCCACAACAGTTTATGGTCATATACTGTATATATTACCATCTGAATACTTATTAAGGATAAGGATGTTTATTGTCATTATAGAGCATGTTGTACATGAAAGGGAACGAAATTAGGTACTCAGGTCCCGGTTCAGGTAATAGCAATAATAAAATCAAGAAGAAAACACACAATAAAAACACCATTATAAAAATAAGTAAATAAATATATAAATATAAGTATAAATATAAAGTGAGCAAAGTGTGAGGATAGGAATAAGACTGTAAAAATCTGAAAAATAAACTGTACTACATACTACGGATGGAAATTAGCTTACAGCTATATCTGGCACAGTATATTTATTGAGCATTGTCCCAGTCAAATAAACAAATAAAATAAAAAATACATGTTAGTAATCCATACTCCTCCCAAATATTTCCAACCAATACAGTCTACATAACATGTTTAAACTGACCCCAGCATACATTTAGAGAACACCACAACTGTTTACATTGTATTTTCTTCATTTGTTGTATTAATTTTTCTACTTTTTTATTGCTCTTCTTGTACACTTGTATTTGTCTTTCCCCCTGTTGAATCTGCACTATTTGTTGTTTCAACAATTTTATTTTCCCACAGGGATCAATGAAGTTTCATCTTATCTCTTCTCTTTATATGTTTTTCCATTGCACCAGCACCACTCTGTACCTGCACTAGCCTGGATGTGGTGCATTATCAGTACTATTCTCTGCCTATCCCGGCCCTGCAGTGGTTGTGGTTCAGCATCATCACCCTTTGGTTTTCCACTGGAATACTAAGCAGGCACGATCCCTGGAGGGAAAGCAGCATGTAACCCTGCTGGAAGCCTCTGAAAGAGGATCAGTACCAAAAATGTTTCTCCATACTGAACTGAACTGTGATCAGAATATAACGGGAAAACATACCATACTGTGCCAGGATGGGTAAAGCACAGTACAGTTATACAGAGGAAAGCAACATGATACAGGAAGTACTCACGTCGAGGCCGTCAGGTCCGACACCCTGTGGAGACAGGAGGGAGATCAGGGAGAAGGCGGGTTTGTATTTGGTGGTTTTAAAGAAAGAAAACATGATGAAGCAACTAGCTGCAACTACAGAAGGGGTTTATGATCACAAAACCTTATAAAGTAAATTTCAAAATAAAATTGATAAATAATCAACAAAAAAAATGGCAACAGAAATAAATGAATTTGGGAGAGGAGAGGTGAGATTTTGGAGAGTTGTTTCCAGTATGACAGGTTTATTATTTGATCATTCTCAGTATCAGTGGAAATGTTATAATGATGATTGTTTGAAGATAAATTTAGATCAATAGAACACAGAACGTCTTGTTGCTTGAGACAGAATGAAATCAGACTGACAGACTGAGTTGTGCCTGGATGATTAGCACTAGGCACTTTGATTAACACAAAGGTCTTCACACAAATACTATATTTATTCATATGATTTATACAGCACATCAGTGTACCAAAGACTGAGACAGTTTTTACCAAAATCATTCTCTACATGTCATGTCAGTTCTTCACTGAGCTGTTATTAATTAATAAAAAGAAGTAAAATTTCTATTATTGTGAAAATGTAACATTTACTATGCATCTTCACACCTAAGCTGTGAATTTTCACACAACTCCCACATTTCTGCACAGAATCTGCACTTGTTCCTGATATATACCAATAATACTCAGAAGGTTATTGTTGAAACAAATTTAAAGAAGACGTTAGAGGTTCTGAGAGGGTTGAGCCTGGCAGGAGCTCTGCCAGGGTTAGAGGTTAAATTCCCACTGTAGTCACTCATGCTAAAGATATATGCAGATATTATAATAAATCAGGATAATCTCTGTCACTTACAGGCTCTCCTACAGGTCCGAGTGCGCCAGGTTCCCCCTGAAAACCAGCAAGAAAACACATGTGATCCTGTTGCAGCACGTCAATTCAAATCTTTACTCTTCTAGAAGGAAAGTTTGGTTTGCAGACAGGGTTTTAAAATTCACAAGAAATCGCCATAATATATACTATACAAACAATTGTCAAGAAAAGTGAGAGCTGCTGAAGCAAGACAGAGAAAAAAACACACTCACCTGTGCAAAATACATAAGTTTTATACAGGCACAATAATTGCAAGGGCAAATCTACTATTCTAGATGCAGCGGGGATAAACAGGCAGAGGGTCTTCTAACAAAAGCAGGAATATAATTTTTAAAAATGCATTTAATTTCTCAGAAGCAACACACTCTTGTTTCAGAGGGCACCAGTAGCTCTGCAGACTGGACTGAGGTTGAGAATTAGCGCTGACATTTCAGCAGAATGACAAACTGAACATAATGTGGAGATAATAAACTTACTTTTGGCCCTGTTGGGCCCTCAGAGCCCGGATCTCCAGGAGGTCCGACGGGTCCCTGCAGAGAAGACAGAAGCTTTCAACAACAGTGATGCATAACAAGGAAATACATACAAATTATTTGGATTGTTTCATTAGTACACACTCATCATGGATACTGAGCTTTCTTGGCAGACATGCTTTTCCATTTTGTTTTTTATATTTCTAGAGCTTATTGATGAGAGGAAACATGTTCAAATTGTTTACTGGGCCTATGAGTGTACAGTGAATAAAGTTACTATTTAACAATTCTGAAAAAATGATTGTATAGATTTGTAATCATATGGTATTGATTTGTAATTTTTAATGACATGGTAATTAGGTAATTTCAATGGGACTGAGCAACTTTGCAATAATTCAAGTCCAAATAGTGACACTGTCGATAAAGCACTGCAAATAAAGAAATGGGCAACAAACTTAGAGGGGAATGCTGACTTTCACCTTTTAAATATGTTTTTTTTTGTTTGTATTAAAACAGTTCAGTCTGCACAAGTGAACAATCATCAGTGTTTCCAATGAACAAAAAGAAGACAGAAGAGTTTGTCCTTCCCCCGAATCTGAGATTCTACACTGATGTAAAATCAGCTGAGCTCCATAGAGAACGAATTAGAAAAGGTGGAAACAATCACTGGGTCAGTACTCAGGTTGATTTTATTAGGATCCTGCTGCATTTTCTGATGTAGGACTAATTGCACTGCCAAAACATTAAGTTCATTTTGATGTTCTGTAAAGATTCAGAAAAATAATTGTATCACCATACTAAGTTAGTCTCCCAATCATCGTCTATGGAGCAAGTCCAGCATGACATCATTATGACATCACAAATTAGTTTTGGTTCTCCCGTTTCCAGCTTTGGTTGTGTAATAAGTGCTTGTGTTCATAAATATTTATTGAAATGTCCCAGGCCTTAAGAATAAGATCTTCTCTTCATCTTAAATTAAAAGGTATTCCCCTTTAAAGTTGCATTAGACAAGATGTTTATGTAAAAATCCACCAGTCTTATCAGCCTGAATCACAAAAGTGGAGCTGCAACAGAGAAGAGCGTCCCATGCACTAATCGAGATGCTGCAGATAAATTGATTGATGAATTGATTGATGACTTAACAGTGAAATCCAAAGTGTCTCCTAACCAGCAGTCAGCAGTCAGCATGCAGCGCTCCGTCCACAGAAAGCTGAGGAGGCTGAGACAGCTGCTGTCTTTCCTCTCTGGTTTCCTTTGTTATAAAGCTTGGTAAACAGTTCACTGATGTCACCTTACAGGATTTCTGGGTATTGAAGTTCAAATTTTTCAAACACTTACTTTCCATTTGGGGCCCCCAATGTGTGAAGTTGCCTAATGCAGCTTTATTATTTAAGTTCATTTGAAATCAACCCAAATAATCCTGACATGGTTATGGGCAGATACACTTTGTACAAACCTGCATGCATTTTCTCTGCAGCTCTGATCCCTACACATGGACACACACAGTCTAGGTCCCATTATAGGCTTTTAACGTCTGATACCAATGTCAGTTATTGAGGAGGGAAATCAATGTTATAGAGAACATCTGCCCGTAAACTCTTTGAGAGTTGCATGAAAGATTCTGAATCTTAAGGGTTTCTACTGTTTCAGAGGAGGGAGGGAGATGTTGCTGAAAACAGCAACAACAGCAGCAACAAGCAACCTGACAACCAGCAACCAAACATCTGTTGCTGTCAGACAGCAGAGCACGATGCCAGTGGAATGTGATGTGGGGTAAATGACGGTTCAAACCACCGACTGGCTTTCAGAACTAGCTGTGACCATTTCCTCAGGCAGCAATAATATCAATCAACTTGGATCAATATGTAAAACAAGATTAAATAGGAGTGACATGTCTATCAAACTTTCTCTGATTGTGTTTGTCCACTGAGACTCATTACAAAGTCTGATATCAGAGACAGTTGAGACATCCCCTCCCCTCTCCTCCCACCTGCATAAATCACGCTCTCTCTTCACTGTCTGACTAGTCAAAGGTGAAGAGAATCAAGATATCTAAAACTAGACTTAGAGACTACAACAGACTACAACAAGAATGGATTACTTTTGTCTTAAAGCAAAACTGTTGACACTCATTAAAAGAAAAATCCGTCTGCAGATCCTCTTCCACTGTTAGATCTCATCAATCTGTGATGTTCAGTGAGTTATTGTGTGACTGTGTTCTTTCCCTTTCCTACGTTTCCCAGAATGACCCGCACCCCTCACCCCAAAAGTCTAACAAACAAGTCTCTCGATGCTGCATTGCATTCTGGTCTCTCTCCTGCTCCTGTGGGTGGAGGAATTGGTCTCTCTGCCTCTTCTACGATGGATTTCTCCCTGTATGATTGTTGAACGTCTCTTGGTTGCAAAATGGCGGCTCTAGAAAGAAGCCCTCGCTCTTTGATTCTGTGGGACTGACACCAAAACCTGACGTTTACCGCTGATGTTTTACATCCTGAAACATTTTCTTATATCAAACACCATTGACCTTATTCACACAGCGGCCATTTTGAAAACTAAGGGTGGGAAACTCCACCTGGAAGAGCAGGTCCAGCTGTTTTACCCTTAGTATTTCACAGATTCACACTGAAAAACATATCAGACACAAATGTATCTCAAGAATGAGAGGGATATCGGTTCACATTTCAATGTATTTGGCCCATTATCTCTACCTACCTACCGGAGTCTAGTCTAGGCAGCTAGCTAGTAGCTAACTAACTAGTAAGCTAACTAGCTGACTTCCTGCTAAATTCAGACAGTTGTTGTCGATGTTGCTAGCTAATCTGGTAACACTTTGTCTATCTGAAGTCCTCATGTTGAAGTAACACTAGATGCCGATCTTGCAGGTAGAATTTCCCACCCCCGAGTGTTCAAAATGGCCGCCGTGTGAATAAGGTCAATAACTGCACTGGACCCAGAAATGCAACGTATATCGCCAATAGCTGTGTTTCAACAGTGTGTCAGTGTTTTAGGGATTTTTGGAGCATCACACTGTCACTGCTAGGGTTAGAGTGTCCATTTCCACTGGGATCATATGCATTCATGGTGTTGTAAGTCTTGGACAGACTCCACCAAATGCATATATACTGTATATTCTGTCTAGTTTCTGTGTATAAGTCTCCATCAGACTGGATCCTCTCTGATCCTCCTGTCCAGTCTGTCAGCAGCTGCTCTCTGGCTCGACCGGCCGCTCTGCTCTCGGCTCCTTCACCGCAGCAGACAGAAAACACACTGAGGCCATTTTGCGCCGCCTCAGCGTTCAGCTCTGTCCCGTCAGCCTCCCCCCCACCCCCCAACCCCCACCCCCACCCCCGCACCGCCCCTCATCCCCCCCACTCCGCCCCGCCTCACACAAAAAGACCTCTGTTTCTGTCAGGAAGCTCTTATGGAGGCGCACCGCTCGCTCCCCTAAATAGCCAGATTGATGTATCCAAGAATTTCATGTTTTTTCTTTTTTTTTTCAAAGGACTTTTTTTCCCCTCTACACTGTTCACTCTTGGGCCAAGACAAACTGCTCACACAGGAGTCGATGTGAATATCTCAAGTCCTCTGAGATACTCAATACATCCTCTGATCTGAGTTCAGTGATGGAGGAAGAAGAAGAAGAAAGGGAGTTCAACCTGGAGGGAAGATGACCGACTCACATCCATCGGTTCAAGCGGCTAGTGGATTAAAAAAAAAATCTACAGCCTCGTTTTTGTACTTTCTCCAACAAACTTGTTTTCAGAATAGAGAAGAGACTGTTGGGTTTGCTGTGAAAAGTGTCTCTAGAGCAGGAAAACTTCATCTGTCTGGTGTCTGGTGTTAATTTCCCAGCCTGTTAACGTGTCGTTTGACTCACGTCTGCGCCTGGAAGGCCTGGAGTTCCTGGGGTGCCGTCCTTCCCGTTGTCTCCGTCGAGGCCCTGGAAGCAGAAGGTTCAGAAGGTTCAGCTCACATCATCAACACTGTCGGTTTGTGTCAGTTAGACCCACAGTCAGCATCTATCATCTGTTTCTGCGATATGTGAAAGGAGAAATACAAAAATCCACTCACAGGTCCGCCATCGACGGTGGAGTCTACTCCTCTGTCGCCCTGAAGATACAGGAAGGATATGTTCATGTTGTATTATTATGATTTTTTAAAATAGCACAATTAGTGTAATAGCATGACTGACTATTGGAAGTAATGGTCATATGTGTCATATGGGTTTGGGGTCAATTCAGTTTCAGTTTAAGGAATTCAGGGAGTGCAATTTTCTTCAAAATCCACAAACTTTTTCATAAAAAGGTTTGTGGATTGGGAGAAAATCTTGTATCTCCCAAACTTTTCAGAAACAAAGAGCCTTTTTTTTCAGGTTGACCACCATGTATTTTTTGAGTTTATTCAGTTGGTTTTGAAAAGGTTTCATCAGCACCGTGGAATTTAGAGTCTAAACCCACAGAGCAGCATGTGTGTTCAGTAATCCTTCAACTGAAAACATGAGAAATTGGATTTACTAGGTTTTCACAGCAGTATCGTATCTGAATGAAGTAACTGAGAAGCTTTGCTCTGTCAATAGAAAGGCCGGTGGATTTTGGCTATTTCCTGGTGAGATTTTGAAAATCTTACAATAACTGGTTGTACAGAATGTGAGTTTAGAAAAAGCGTTTGAAAGCAGAGATATTTCAATTTAAAAGTTCAAAACAGCTGCAAATTAACTGCTGCTCGGCCTTCCCAGTGTAAACCAACGGACATCAGTTTCACTTGAAATACTTTGAACTGATGAAATAGAAAATGAACTGATCCCAAACCACGCCACATATCTGAGAACTGAAATTTATGCGCATGAGAAAGAAGATGAAATGAAATCTTGGCTCACATCAATGCCGTCCACTCCGGGCACGCCGGCTACTCCAGCGGGTCCCGGGGGGCCTCTGGGACCGACCGGGCCCCTCTGCACAACAACACAACACAAAACAAACATTTTCACTGAAACTCATCTCCAAATCCTGGCTGTCGCCGCACACAGAGACTCATTGTGTCTCCATCATGATGAGAGGAAAGGTCATGAAGTGAAACTACAGCCTGGTGTTTCTTTACACTGCAGCTGAGGAGCCGCATGTGTTCAGATTACTGCTGCTGCTTTAACCTGATTGGCACCAGATGGACTCACATACTCACCAGCTTTCTGTTCACATTAATTAGAAATAAGGCAAAAAGCAATAGATGTCAGATCAAATGCATTTTTTGTAATAGCATGATAGAGAGTATGCATTTATGTTTTTTGTATATATTTTGGGATATCCTGCATTCAGTCAATAGAACATTTTACAGAACATTTACATATCACATCCTGATTTTGCAACCATGCAATAATAATATAATGTGATATCCTCATGATAAACTATAGGCAAGGCAAGGTAAACTTCATTTATACAGCACATTTCACACACAAGGCAAATTCAACGTGCCGCAAATAAAACACAAAAACAAAATACTTAATTTGTCTGGTAAAATGACATCAAAAAAGAAAGAAAGAAAGAAAGAATAAAGAACAAAGATCAAAGATCAAAGAAAGAAAGATAAAACTAGGTAAGTAAGGACAATTTTAAAACTATAGTAATCCCGTAATACATTTTAGCAGGATTTCCAAGAAAAACTTAAACATATTATGCAGCTGCTACAGTCAATAAGCTTATGCCACAAAAATCCAATATTAATACTGAAGGAGGTTAAAAAATACATTAAGTCCCTATAGGAACATTATAGTGATCCCATAGGAGATTAAAACAATACCATAAAATATGATAAACTCACTATTGATTACCACAGACACACCTGAGTCTCTACAGGAACATTACAGTGACACCATAGGACATAAAATACCATAAAGTGCAATAAACTCACTATAAACTCATTACAGAGTATCACAGACACGCTCTAAGTCCCTGTAGGAATATTATAGGGATATTAGAGTGATTTTTCATTCAAGGAAAGGAAGGAAGTTTAGGGAGCGAGGACAGGGAAGCAGAGGGAAGCTCTTGTCTCACCTGAGCGGAGCAGATTAGGAGGATTTGCAGTAAAACCACCAACGAGGACTCCTGGTAGATCCTGGAGCGAGCCATGGTCTTCCCAGGGCCGAGGCAGACGCAAAAAGTCCCTTTTTCCCGGATTTAGTCGGGTTCACGGTCCACCTGCCAATATCCCCCCCGACTGGAAGCCCTGCGCTGCCTGAGGAGAGAGGATGTATTAACAAGTCCTGTTTATTCATGAGGAGCCGCAGCCTGCAGGCTGGTTGGAGGAGGGATGGAGGGGGGAGGGGGGGTGGGGGGCAGGGGGGGCAGGGGGGGTGGGGGGGGGCAGGGTGGGATTTATAAATACCTTCAACTTCCAGTTTTACACTCTACCTGCAGTGAGTAAGATGAACTGAAAATATTCTGGAACTGGAAGAAAATAACTTCACATGATCATTGAGCTTTACCTGGCTTCTTATTGATAAATGTCCTGTACATCTTCAATTTTGCAAAACATATTTTTGTTCTTTAAGTCAGTGGTTCTCAGTGTGGGGTCCGGGGACCACCAGGGGTCCTTAAGGGGGTTCCAGGGGGTCCCCAGCAAATTGATGAATTATTAAACTTCAGCAGTATTTCATTTACAAGAAGTTAACACAATTAGAGAATGTAGCATAATGACTGTTTTGATCAAAGTTTCCCTGTTATCGCTCTACCTACAATACAGATAGTCATGGGATTCTGGACAAAATCATATCAAACAATAAAAAATATTGTCAGATTTAGGTCCGAGAGACAAAATCTCATCAAATGGGGGTCTGTGGCTGTAATGTGGACTAAATTCGGGTCCTTGATATGAAAAAGGTTGAGAATCACTGCTTTAAGTCAAATGGAGTTGTGAGATTTGGTCATTTGCATGCCAGCAATCGTTTTTACGTTTTCATTTTAGGACACTGAAGGCATCACATCTTTTAGTATTTAAATTTTTCTTATATTTTGATAAGACAAGACAAGACTAAACAATGAAACAGGACATGATGAAACTGTATTGATCTCTGTGGGAAAATTGGACCATTGCAGCTGCAAATAGTAACAGGATACAGCAAAGAAAACTAGAACATAAACAAGAGCAGAGCAAAAGATGGTCGTGTAAAGATATGCAACCGACAATTTGAAGAACATGTTAAGTAGAAATGCATGAATGAGAATATGAAAAGGTATGGATGATAGCATTTTTAAACACAATACTAATGTTTTAACTTAGTTCAGAAGAAGAGTTCAGAAGCAAAGAAGAGCCAGGCTGAGGTTTGCAAAAGACCATAAGGACTGGACCGTAGAGGACTGGAGTCAGGTCGGAAAACACTGCATCTTTTTTGTTATTTTGACCATTTTTGACCAAACACATACCTGTAAATAGTAAAACCACAGAAACTGATAATTTTGCAGTGGTCTCTCAATTCATTTTTTCCAGAGCTGTATATGCAATATATAACAAATGAGAGGTAAAATAAGAATATGAAGATAAACAATGCATGAAATCACAGCATCTGTATGTGCATATGTCTTGGTTTAGCAGTTTTAGGAGATGGATTTCTTTTTAAATTAAATTATTTCAATGGTGAATTATCCTATTATGTACAAAGATATTGAAAATGATAGATAGATATTTCTGATACTAAGGTATTGCACGGTCCTCCAGCCACATGTGTTCTGTAGGCGGCGCTGTTTCTAACCAGACTGCGGAAACAGGAAACAGGAAACAGGAAACAGCGAAGAAATGAGCAGGCGTCATTTTCAAAGCGTTTTAACGGCTGTTGTCCTGACACTGAGCCTGTAAACAATATACAACACGCCCCTGTTTACGGCTAAAACTGTCCTGTTAATGTTTACCATGCATTCATTATAACAGCGGACCGGTCTGTGTGCAGGTGAGAAACAAACCGTTACTCTCGTCTTGCTAGCTAACATTGTTTAGCCATGTTTATTGGGCTACACTGTCTATAAGACTGCTAACTAGCTAACTATTACATTAGCTATAGCTAGCCCAGATGCTTTACACTCACTCTTGTATGGAGAGAACGACACACCAAACTCATTTTCTATCTGGCAATTTCATGTTTCCTTGCTTTTTACTGCATAACGTTACGCCACTCTTAAAACATAACTTGGGACCTTTAAAAAATCGTTACAGTCTAGGTGTAAATTCAGCATTGGTGGAAGAAGTACTGAGATCTTTTACTTCAGTAAAGGTAACAATACAACAATGTAAAGATACTCCATTACAAGTAAAAGTCCTGCATTCAAAATCTTACTTAAGTAAAAGTACATAAGTATTGGCAGCAAAATGTACTTAGACTATCAAAGTAAACATACTCATTATGCAAACTGTCCCCATTTAGAGAGTTATATTTTTCATAAATTATTGGAATATTAATACTGATTTATTGACATACATGTACATGTAAGCAGCATTTTAAAGTTGTCAACGTGAAGCTAGGCTAATCTTAACAATTTAGCTATACTTTTGGGTAGTCTAATCTATAACAATGCTATTTTATAGTTATTTTATAAAGATGATCAAATGTTTTAAATATAAAATATTGATCTGAAAAGTAACTAGTAACTACAGCTGTGAAATAAATGTAATGGAGTAAAAAGTACAATATTTCCCTCTGAAATGTAGTGGAGTATAAGTACAAAGTAGCATAAAATGGAAATACTCAAGTAAAGTACAAGTACCTCAAACTTGTACTTAAGTACAGTACTTGAGTAAATGTACTTAGTTACTTTCCACCACTGAAATTCAGCACACATACCCACCAAGCAGAACTTAATGTATTTCAATTAGCTGCATTTAAACTTGTAGTTAAGGTAGTTCTTGTGGTTCACACTGTTCGCTACTGGCATTCACTGTGTATTTGGATGGGGGGAAAAGGAGTGGGAATAACAGGCGAGCCGACTCTAAAAGTCGAAACTTTATTTAAATAAGACCTGCTTGTTGGATTATATGTATGCCGAATTCACTAGTGGGACTAAACAAATCAGGTAAGGTGTTAAATAATGTTTTACCAGCTGTGTACATTAGCTGATAAGCAACGCCACATTAAATTGACAGATAGTAGAGTTTATTGTTTTCTCCATACAGTAGAGAACAGAAATCAGTTGCAGGGTCTTATGTTCCCAGAGTCCTTTCAGTTTCAAGTTAAAATATTTCATAAATATTATCCAGTTTTTTGTTGTTGTTTTTTTAGAACAATGCCTCAAAACAGCTATATAAACACAACAAAACCAATGGTTATCATTTTATTTGATTTTGAAGGTCTCTAACCCTAACCCTAACCCTAGAACTGGGGAACATAGGACCCCTGGGAACATAGGAATGACTCCATGTTGGGAATAGCTGTAAGTTAGCTGTTCACTTGTCACATGACACACTTACTCAGTTTATCGGGATGGTTTCTCCCTCAGGTTTCATGTACCTCTTCCTCCTGAAGCTGCTCTCCCACCTGCTGTGAAAACATTATGGACAACCTGGATTTCTCAGAAGAGGAAATTCAGGAACAGCTGGCGATACTGGGCTACAGAAACATACCGACACACAGGCTGAGGGAATTCAAACGAGGTTAGACTCTGAAACACATCTGTCTGTCTACTTAATCCATTTGCCTTATAATGTTATTAGCTGCACATTGTTATTCTGTCAAAAATCACTTGAGATTAAATGAAAAAACGTGTGTGTGGGCTGAGGTGTAATGGCACGGGAAAGTAATAGGCTGCCTATAGTTTTTGATTGATTGATTGATTGATTGATGTGTTTATTTGAGTGTCCTGCACGATTTATGGTGCCCAGCCCATATGGGCTTACAAGACACTAGACAACAACAACAGCCAGGATGGCCACATGACAAATCATAATATGCATTTCCACAAATTCAAAAGGAAAACATTTCAAAAACATTCAGTTTCCATGACAGAAATGTCCTATTATGTTGGATACAGTGTTCTCTGTCTTAGTTGCCATGCATTTTCTATAAATAAAGACAAAAATCTCCTCATTAAAGAGCCAACTCAACATTTTACCTTCAGATAACCAAAACAAATCAGGGTCCCTCAACTGATTTTTTTCAAATAGATGATTCTTCAAATCACTGTACATGGGGCAGTGAAACACAAAATGAAATTCATCCTCAACAACACCAAGATCACAAAAAACACAAACGCAGCTCTTCAGGAATACCTTTATATCTGCCTACCTCAATTGCCAGTGGTAAGGTGCCAGTTCTTTACTGAGCACATAAGGACCTCTGCCCTCTATTTAAATTAATTGTTATATAAGGTTCTGTGAAGTAATCTTCCTTAATTTGAACGTAGTTTCTGAGCTTTGGCTTCTTGCAAATCTCCTCCTTCCATTGTTCCTTATGGATCTTTAGCAGTTTTTTTTCTTTAGCACTTTTTCTATAGTAATGCTGTCACTCTTCTTATAATGTTAGATCTGGATGAACTACTTCAACATGAAAAATGGAGGAGCCGGGCCTCGACCAGTGAGCTGAACTCCACCAGATCTCCAACAGCCACTTCTCAGCCAAGTCCTCCCGCCTACACTAAAGAGAAAGGTACGCGCTCTTGGTTGAATCCGTTATTAAAATTTGTCATAATAACAAATAAGGAACAAAATGCTGTAAAGTAAAAGGAACAAAACAAACATGTCAACAAGCAGATATAATAAAGAGACGCCTTGTGCTTCTGGCTCCATCGAGGCAGAGCAGAAAAGGCATAAGATTGTATAGTTGGAATTTTAAGATTTTCCATCAGTTGTTCTAGTAGGCTAATTCTGTGTTTCTCTTCACAGTTAAACAGTTTTACATTGAAAGACCTGGTGATGGGTTTTTCTTGCATGCTGGGAAACCAGACCATGACAGACGGGTATGTATTCACCACATATTACACCTGCCTATGAATTTAATAAAGCTTGTGTAGAATGTAGTTTAGCTACTCGTCTGTGGCATAATGTAAAATGCCCTTCGATGGAAAAATTCACCCTCAAACACTTAAAAACTGTTTGGGAAAAAAGCTACTGGTGATGTATCTTGCATTTCTGGGCCCATGTAATAGTTTGGTGTGTTTTTCTTCTTCATGAATAACTGGCCAATCGTAGACGAGGTGACGTCACCTCCAGATATTTCCAGCAGCTACAATGGAGTTTGATATGAGAAAATGTTTCAGGATGTAAAACATCAGCAGTGAACGTCAGGTTTTGGTGTCAGTCCCTCAGAATCAAAGAGCGAGGGCTTCTTTCTAGAGCCGCCATTTTGCACCAAGAAACGTTCAACAATCATACAGGGAGAAATCCATCTGTGGAAAGAGATTAGGGCCAGCAGAGATTGTATTTAAATTTGCATAAAAATCAATAAGGCTAAAAAACAATTGAGTGAAAACAAAAGTAATCCTTACTTTTGTTTTCACTCAATTGTTTTTTAGCCTTATTGATATTAAACAAAAGTAAGGATACTCCCAAGTTCTACTGCTGCAAAAAATTACAGAGGAAACACTGATTTTCATGTTGATTCCTAGAAATAGGACTGAATTTGGCACATGTGATGGATTAATACTTTGCATTATTTCCAACACAGGTGCTCACCTCCTGTCCAAACAGAGACTACAGCTCAAGGCAGGAATACTATGACTCCTATGCACAACACTCTGTGGCCTCCAAGCTCCCGCCGCCGCCAGCCGCTCCCACCAGGCTGGAGGTTCAGCCGCACCCGGAGGACACCCTGCACCCGGAGGACACCCTGCACACCCTGCACCCGGAGGACACCCTGCACCCGGAGGACACCCTGCACACCCTGCACACGGAGGACACACTGTACACAGAGGACACCCTGCACACTCTGCACCCAGAGGACACCGACAGCCACACGTCCACCCCTGACAGACAAACCCATGGGAGACACTTCCTCAAGAGAAAAGTCCTGAGGTAAAGTTAAAGCATGCATGGGACCAGACTATGGATTGGTCTCTGTCTGTCCGTTTGCTTGTTCATTTATCACATACAGTACCTCAGACACCACTGGCTGGATTTTGACAAAACTGTGTTCTGGTCAGTGTCCAAAATTGACTTTTTGTCTCATGTGCCAAGGGGTGGTACACTAAAAAATGTACTTGCCAGGAATAATTTCTTCCAGGCAAAATATATAATGTATACACTTTTTATAAAAATGTCTTCCTACCCAATTTCAGTGGTATTTTGTGTACAGAATCAGGTAGTGTGTGAAACATTCAGTAGAGACAGAAGCAGATTTAGAGTTTTAATTTAAAACTTGCTCACTCACTTGGATACAATGGATCAGTTTTGTAATTCATCGTGAAGTGACTCGCCACCTTTTCTTTAAAGCATTTTGTGACAAACTTGTTTAGTTATAGTAAGAAGAAGTGATAGAAGGGTTTGAAAGAACATAATGTTTTGATACCCCATTGATTTACACTGGCATTACAAAAAATGCTCAGAGACTGATACCAATTTCTCAGAAACAAAAACTCAGACGTGAATCAGTTGTTCACTAATGTTCATTAGGATAGTCTGGGGAAAAAACAAAATCCTTTCTTTCACTGCCTGAACTGGAGCTTCTACTAACTGCAAAGTTTGTGTCATTGTTGAAACTGAAACTATTGTATTTTTTTTCCACCTAAAGGAAACATAAAGGACGGTTCCTTGTCTGTGATGAATCAGTGCACAGCGAAGAATCAGGTAAGGTAGACTTAATTGTGTCTGTATTTATAGAAATCATTCAAAGGTCTTCTAATTGTATATTTGACGTGTTTTTTTTTTTTTCCAAAATTAGATATCTACCATTTCAAATATTTAACACCTACTCTGACAAAATGGCCATGTCATAAAAATAAAACTCACTGATAATGTTATTGGTGGTACTATCTGTGTTATGACATTTGATTACAAAAAAAAGAATATAAACATATTAGAGCATTTTGAGCGACACATTTCAGGAAAAACTTTGAGCAATTAATTTCAGGCAAAAAAAAAAACTAAATGGGATGTGTAGCATTTTGGAATTAAATTATATGGAATTAAATTATTGGAAAACATTTTCTTGGCTCATACATGGCCCACACAAAAAGGCAGAGATGCAATCCCCTCGGTCACCAGCATCTGGCGCTGTTTCCGTGGGAATAGAGCGGTGAGGACCTGCCACTGCCGAGGCTCCTGGGTATCAGATAATCCTCTTAGCTCTTTCCTTAAGCCCATCTGCCTCACCAGATCACACACTGTACACACCTCCGCAGGAGTGCAAAGGCCTCTTCCTCCTGTCGCCACCATGTACAAAATGTACAACACTCAGTGGGACGAGGACAGCGAGGATGAGAAGAATTCCCTCAGCTCCTCTTTCTGGTCCGACAGGGAGGAGGAAGAAGAGGAGGAGGAGGAGATCGAGCGAGTGAGGTACGAGGAAGACTCCAAACCCGCCGCTACTGCAGAAGACGACGTCCGAGAGCCTTCAGGGGAGGATCAGCCTGACGAGAACAAGCGTGGCGACATCAGCGGAGAGAGGAGTCTGGAGGAGAGCGACGAGGAAAGGAACGATGAAGGACGCTGCAGCAGTAGCACCGGCAGTCCGGCGCTGAGCCTGTTGACCTCCGGCTACGGCACCTACAGACCAGAAGAGCAGGAGGGAGTCGACTACAGAGACGACCACACCATCGCCGAGTTCGACCGAGAGAGCCAGGAGGGTCTTTCCGAGATGAGAGACGACGAAGAGGACGGCTGTTCGCTGTTTAACTACGGCGAGGACGATACCGAACCCGCGAACACGCCGGACTACGAAGAGACTCGCCCGCTGACTGTGCTGGAGGGCAGCGAGTACAAAGCCGACACGCCGTGTTGTGCGTATGACCATCTGCGTGAAGAGATGGACGACGAAGACATCACGGATATGAAATCGGAGGAAGATGACCACCGCTTTGCTGAGGTAGGAGAAGGTAAAAGGCCGAGGGATGAGAAGAAATTTGAAGACGAGCTTGATGATTATTTGCAAGCAGTGGTGGACAACAAAGATGATACAAATGCAAGATCAGAGGAGGAAGACCAACGCGTCGCTGAGGTAGAAGACAAATTAGAGACAGGTGGGAAGCATTTAGAAGATGGGAGTGATGTTGCGGAGCGTGAAGAATATAGAAAGCTGGCCGTAGAGGTGCGGCACCATGAAGAGGGAAATGATGTGGAGAAAGGAGCCGAGGATGAAGTGGAGCTGGAGGATCCGGAGGAATCTTCGAGCAATAAGCATATCAAGTTCATTGATTCCAAAGTGGGTTTCGGCCGTCCGAAACACAGTGACAAAACGTATGAGGAATGGGAAGGGAACCAAAGACACAAGAAGGGTAAATGGTTTGCTGTCGCTGCTCAGCCGTAGTTGCTTTTGCAAATTGCTTGTGTGTTTTCATACCGGACATTAAGTTTGAACCAGTATCAATATCAGGACATCAGGCCGTTACCAGGCTAAAGTATGTCACTGGGAGAACTGGTTCTTCTTCTTCCTGCTCCATATCATCTCGCACCAAAATGCACATGAAAATACTTTTGTCTAAAATCCTTAATCTTTTAGTAAAAAGACACTGACACTGGTATTAGATATTGGTCCAATATCAGCCTGAAATTTGGTGTCAAATGTTGCACTTACAGCTATGTGTAATAAGTCAGAAATCAAAGCAATGTGATTTTCTGCCTTTTTAGCATTTAGAGGGATGTTGGATCTCTTCAGTGGATGATATTGTCATTATTTTATTTTCTAGTGACTCCACATTAATGTTCCAAGTCTATTTTGTTCAGAAAAAGTAATGTTGCAGATTGGTACTCGATATCGGCCAATAATTAAACTTACCTGCAATCATTATTGGCCGTGAAAAAGTGAATCCCCTTCCATTGTCTACTGAATACAGAAGTTGAAAATATACTTACTACTTAAGTATTTCCATTCTGTGAGACTTTCTACTTTTCCTCCACTACATTTCAGAGGGAAATCTTGTACTTTTTCCTCCACTACATTTATCTGCCGACTGGAGTCACTAGTTACTTTGCAGAATAAGGTTTTAAATGCAAAACATACGATAAGCTCATAAAATGTGTTGCATTGTTAGAGTTTAAACTCCCCAACAGTATTTGGAGTAGTTAGACCAACAGCATTAAAATACTTCTGACAGGTTCATGCTTCAATAATTTAACTCTCTGACAGAATGAGGACTTTTACATTTGATACTTAACTACATTTTACTGCTAATACTTCTATACTTTAACTTAAGTAAACTTTTGAATGCAGAGCGTTTAATCTGCATCAAGCCTTTTAATGGAGTATATTTCTGTTTGGTATTGCTACTTTTACTGAGTAATACTCCCTCGTTCCTCAGTAGATATCGTCGTTCTGCCCTTGAGCAAGGTCCAGCTGCTCAGTGGAGCTGCTCAGTAGCCAACAGTTGAGGACTTGATTATCATATAAATGATGTTGCTAACAATAACAGTAACAGTGTGTTGTGTCTCTGGCAGATGCAGCGAGCGGTCTGGAGGAGCGGCTGGCGGGGCTCCAGGTGTCCATGTCCCCCCGACACGACTCGGAGACGGAGAATGAAGACCTCATCAGCCAGACTGACGACCAGAGCTCCGAGAATGAGGGAGTCTCTTTAAGCGCCTTTGAATCCTACATCAGAGGCATGGTGGGTATTGTAGTCCCCAACATGTGGCTGAAGTTTCCAGTGTTTTTGTGTTATCATACAAAAGGTAGTTTCAGTTTAAATGTATGTTGTATGTTGCTGCTGTTTAGGAGATATCGTTTTGATCAGTTCCTGTGGGCTGAGAAGGGCACATACCTGACACCAAAGAGTTTCAATATCTAGAGAGCAATCTGGATCCTATCTACACAGTAAACCCATGCAGTCTCACAGCAAGGACGCCATTAGAGGCAGATTTAGAAAACTCCACCTATGTTTATTCTACCTAGACTACTGCGCTCGTCTTCCTTCATTTGTGATTTATTTGTTAGTGGAGAGCTGAACCTGATCATTGCTGCCACTTACTGTGTGTTCACACTGTGAGCAACTAGGTTGATGTGTTGCTCTATTCTGACCAGTTGTGGGTGGAGCCAGAAGCTCTGATTGCATCCATGTAGGAATCCGCGGGAAAGTTTTGAACAGGCAAATTGTGTATTTTTGGTTGTACTGCCTTTCATAGCAACATTGTAACAAGTTAACATAGCTATCTGGTAAGTGCTAATTAGGTAGCAACAACGGAAAGTAAACGAAAGGAAAAATAAAATAAAATTAGTTCATAGCTTACCATCCGCCCCAATAATGGATGAAACTCTTGTACAAGCATTGTTTTTTGAGATGTTTATTTGTTTAGTCTTTCAAATAAAAGTTGTAGAGAACTGGGAAGCTTTGAATAGCTGGAATCAACTTCTGGTCCATGTTAGACTTGCCAGGCAGAACTGTTGTTCATGAAACAAAATCACATCAGCAAGCACACAAATCTGATTGGCTGTTGATGACTGTGGTGACAAGCTTGTAGAAATTTCCCTGGTCGCTCAGCTCTGTAGGAAATGATCAAACTGATGGTGGCTTGTTCATCGTGTTGCTCACAGTTGGTGCACATGGTTACTAGTAAGAGGGTAATGAGTTCAAAACTCTGACTGGCCGACAATTTCCCCAATAATAGGCTCCTTCCATGACATGAGACATGTATGTTGTTTTACTGTTGTGGAAAAAACACAACCATGCATGGAGAAATAAGTTGTAAGATAGCGGTTATGTTGATGGTGCCTCTGAAAGTGACTGCTCCCTGAATATAAAGACTCCAGATATCCTTGAAGATCGTGCATTGTCACTGAAAACCACTTTCACAAATTAAAGTTCTGTCATTTCATTTTGGACAGGCTCGAACACGAAGTGACGGTGACCTCAGGCCCAGACCCAAGTCCTGTAAGTCAACAGGAGCCTTCTTGCACCGATGCATATTGATGTTTTCATGGTGATAATTAGCAAAACGGTTCATATTTCCTTATCGAATTAATTGTTGTTTCAGTCATCCGGCCAGCACTGGGTCAACAAACCTTAAAGAAGACCGACCCGGTGGCCAAGTGAGTAACAAACTGTGGAATTCACATTTCTAAAAATTAGGGATGCACCGATACCAGGCTCAAATATAAATACTCAGCATTGTATCTACTCAAAATAAATTACTCGTACTTGTATTGAAAGAAATGGTATCAGTGCACCACTACTATTTCACTTTAAAATATGTAGCTGTTAAGTTCAGTTAAGTTCAACTTTATTGATCCTGAGGTGAAAGAATATGATATATATATATATATGTATTTATAGCAGATAAAAACACAACAAATAAAATATATATAGCATTTTCATTGTGTTAATGCAGAGTTTTTATTGGTTTGAAAATTGAGTAAGTTGTTAATTATGTGGTTCTCTTGTATTCCCAGGTATTTCCAGTATAAACAACTGTGGGAAGTGTTTAAGCTTCCAGGAGAAAAGGACAGGAGAGTCCTGCACAGAGAGATCAGGGTATGGAAAACATCTTGAAAAGAAGAACAAACTTTGTATTTTGTGTTATACTTATTATTTTGACACATATTGAGTCCTTTAAGCCCATCCCACGATGCAAGGTGCACTCATCGTTTCCAAAACCTCCACTTAATTGTTTGCACAGGTTTTCACTGTTAGACCCTCAGCGCTCTGTATCTTGCTCCTCCAATTCATCAGTTCCTACCATCAAATTCATAAAATTAGGCTGTTATGTTCTCAGCTTGCTTTCTGTAAAATGTGGCTTTGGTTGTGGGAAATATTGGCCATCTAGCAATTGACACTTATTCTACTATTGCATTTATTGTAAGTCAACAGCTCAGTGTTTAAAAAGAAATGTAAACTAGTTTTGGCTTTAAGGACACTTCTTGATTATAACTCATGTTTAACATGGTGAGTTGTTATTCTGTTGTTGCTTCACAATGTATTCTGTTTTCTTTCTCAGGAACGGCTGGCATACCAACCTCCACCAGTAAGTATTTACCTAAATGTTGTACTTAAAGCTGCACTAGGCAAGTTTTTCAGCCTAAATCACACAGTGGGGCTACAAGAGAGAAGAGCGTCCCATCCCTACTAATTGAAACCCAGTAGATTTGCCTTGTTTGCCCAAATTAAACTCTGGTGTTGGTATGGTCACTGGCAGTGTGACAGTTTGACTTTCTGTGTTCTTTTTTTATTTTTTATTATTTTGTTAGGGGTGCCAGCCAGGTCTCTCTCCTGGCATTTAAGATTGGTCAGTCAGTTTTGTTTCGTTTGTAGTTTTTTCTTAGTGTTTTTAAATCAAACCACACAAAGGATGAACACCAATCAAAATGTACACCCTTCACATTGAATGACCACTCAACCCAACAAGAACAACACAAACACAAAATTTTAGGGCAAAACCAAAATATTCTTATATTTAAAGACTCGCAAAAAACGCCCAAAATCCCACAGTCCCAAAGTTCACAAACAAAAAATATTCCAACTCTTTCGTGTTCGCCCACAGGAAGTGGCGAATCGAAAATTCAGAATTAAATCCCAGGCGGTCTCCTAAACTGGCTGAACCTCTTCACCACACACTGAGAAGAGGACATTTAGTTTACTGTTGTTGTCACATGACATGATATCTGGGTGGTGAAGTTTTGTAAAATTCAGACATTTGGGCGAACCAACATACAAAACTGCCCAGTGCAGCTGTAAAAACCTACAGTACACAACAAGTGAAATGCAGTTCATCTGATACTAAGACTTGTCTGTTTGTTGCAGCCTAAACCTCGGAGAGTTTTCGTGCCCAACACCTACGTGGTGCCAACAGAGAAGAAGCGCTCCGCCCTCCGCTGGGAGATCAGGAACGATTTAGCCAACGGCCTCCTGCCGCGGTTTTAGGCCTTCAGCTCCCCACATGCCTTTTTAGATACTTTTTAATAAAAACTTACATTGGTTTTATCATTGACATTATTTATTGAAGTTTTTTTTTTTTGGTCAAACATAATAAACACATAATGAAAGCAGTGACTATATTACATGTGGTTTCATTGCAGGACTGGTGCCTATGGGAAGTCAGAGTAGGGCAGTTTGAAGGGGTACAGGGGGGTGAAGCGCTGGTCGTGCCACAGCAGCTTGTCCTCCAAAAACCTCACGGCCTCCAGCGTGAGAACGAGCGCCTCGTGCTTCAGCATGCTGTGGACGTTCAGCCCTGGGCAGAGAAAACACCGGGTCAGACAGGGTGAAAACAAAGGGTACTGAGATTTTATTCACTTCTATATAGGCAAGACATTTTTATTTTTATGCTTTTACTGGCTTTACAAGGGCACATAAATACATTGAAAATAGGACATTAAGATGACATTAAGATTGCATTTAAAGGACACTGAAAGCAAAAACAAGCAAATAAATAGTTAAAGATTAAAAAGAAGTTACACATTTAATTTATTGGAAAGCCACAGTAAACAATAATGTTTTAAGCCCTGATTTAAATGAGCTGACAGTATTAGCCGACCTCAGGTATTCAGGAAGCTTGTTCCACAGGTGGGGAGCATAGAAACTAAAAGCTGCTTCACCTTGCTTGGCTTGGTTTTGATCCTGGGAACACTGAGTAAACCTGTTCCCAGATGACCTGAGGGGGTCTGGGTGCTTCATGACGTACGAGCAAATCAGAAATGTATCTGGGCCCGAGACCATTTAGTGCTTTATAGACTAGTAATAGGATTTTAAAGTCTATCCTTTGACACACATAGACAGAAGTCACATGGTTCCACCAGGTTTTGGATGAATTTAGACTTAATTTGTAACATACAAGCTTGATGAAAGGCTTGGTTTTCTGTGATGCCACAAACTTAGCTGTCCAAGCGATTTATAAATAACTAACATTCAGTCTTAGTCTTTCTCTTTATTTTTTAATTATTATTTGCCTTTATTTGACTTGTATAAATAAAGAGCCAAAATTCATCTAGAACCAGAGAAAACAAGTCACTTCCACGTTCTATCTCAAGAACTTGGCAGAACTTTTGGTCATATCCTTTGGTTCCCAAGGAAACATTGCATACCAGTTACTATGGGTTTCCTGTAATTTTACTATATATTATTTCCTGTTAAATAATATAGAAAGTGCAGTTACTAAAATAGTAGTGGTAAAGGTAAGTAAATAAAGTCTGGAGTTACTGGTGCTCCCCCCATTGGGGAGCATTACATCTGAATAAAACTTTATTCTTTTCTTTTTTTCTTATTTAGGTAGCCTGTAACTAGCAACAGGTTTTCACTATTTACTTGACCAGGTTTTTTAAATTTGTTAAATTCTAACTGAAGCAGCCACAATTGACATGTTCTGGCTATAAATTCTTAATATGTTAATTTACTGATTTTGAAAAGCTGTACCTAGCACCTGTAAATACAGAACAGCCAAGTGTTAACTTACCAATGGCTGGAATGATGTTCACAGTCTTCAGGCTCTCTGTGGCCTGCAGGATGTTTTCAGGAAACTCCTCCCCTCTGGAAACAACAGAAACAGCTTCAGCACTTTTTCATATCATGGACCCCTAGTTTAGTCCACATCAGAGCCACAGACCCCCATTTAATGAGATTTTGTCTCTCGGACCCAAATCTGAGAATATTTTTTATTATTAGATATGATTTTGTCCAGAATTCCATGACTATCTGTATTGCAGGTTGAGAGATAACAGGGAAACTATTGTCTTAACTTCTTGTAAATGAAATAATGGGGACCCCCCATCCCCTCAAGGACCCCTTGTAGTCCCCGGACCCCACGTTGAGAACCACTGACTTAGAGAACCGCAGCTCAGTTCAACACTGAAGCTGCTTCCTACAAATCCTCCAGCTTTCCATTCTTTTTCCAGGCTCAGTGTTTAGACTTTGGACAGCTATTCCTCATTGCTTTACAACTTGGTTTTACTAAAAGTTAGTTGCATACATAATCTCCTCAAGCAGTTACCAGCATAGTTGTGAAATTTCTGATTTTCTTTAGTAGTTTTCCATATTTTTGAAAGACCTGGAGCTCTGTAAAACCCCCTGTCCTTCCTTTGCTAAGCTGCACAGGAACCTTGTTGTTGATACTTACACATCCACCATCAGCACAGACTCTCCCCAGTGTCTGTGTCTGATGAGCTCCAGTAGGTACTGGGAGTCAGGCGTGGGGATGTTCAGGGAGTCCACAATGTAAAGGTAATCCTGGAAAATACAACATTCACTTCATAAAGACATCAACACTCGGGTGGGGAAAAAATTGGATTAAATAGAAAAATATTAAAATGTATATTAAAATTAAAAAAATATATCACAATTGCAATACTGACTACAGTAATTTCTGCATCTTTTTTTTTTTTTATCTTATGGGAAAAAGTGTTACTGACAGCTTCCTAAACAAGGCTCTGGTGCTGTATATAATCACTACTAGTCTACAAATTAAGCTGCACATTGGGGAAAATCTTACATTTTATTAAAAGCGGACAAATTCTAAGCATTGGCAGTTCATATTTTCTTCATTTTTTAACATTTTTAAGTACTGAACAAAGAAAATAATTAGGAAAAGCTGTGTCCACATGTAACACAATTGATATTTGTTTATTCAATAGCGTGCAGCCCCAAGTTAAATGAGTTTAAATGATTATTTTTTCACAAAAGGGTTTCAGTCACCTGACTCATCTTGGAGCTGAGGGCTACTTTGAGTCCTTGCACTCGAACCTTCATGGGCAACATGTAATAATAACTGGTCGGGCCTCTGGGTCCATGAGACACTCCGCCTGGAAGATAGTCAAACATGTTAGAGTTCTTCTGATGTGCCATCCTGGACTCACCAGCTGTTCTGTACTGACGATGCTTATGTAGGGGAGAAAAATCAAAGGCATGAAAATATGTGCATTCTTTTCTACCAATGTATGTATTGGTGTGAATGACTATTAAACTTCAGAGAGGATTCATTTGTATGTATACAGGGTTTCTACGCAGGTCTGGAAAAGTATTAAAAATGAATTTGATCATTTCCAGGTCTTGAATAGTTTGGGAATTTGAAAAAATGTCTGGAAAAGTATGGAAAATGTTGCGGTTCAGGTCCGATACACACATAATTCTATGTTTTATGTTGTTGTAGAGCCACTTTGAGTCCACAGTTTGTGTTGATGTGAAGAATAATGTTCAGATAGAGGGACGCTCTTATTACCCAGCCGCTGTCAGCATGCATTATATCAAATACCCACCAAAATCAAATCCGGTCAAGAACATAGGGTCTGGGAAAAATATGGAATTTTAAAATGGAAACCGTGTAGGAACCCTGCCAATCATCTCACATATTCTGATATTTGTGGCTGTGAAGAACAATCTTCATCTATACAGTGATATGACCTAGTTAGCAGGGGCAAGACGTCTATCTGCGTAAATCATATTGAACACCAGACAAAATCTCCAAAACAAATCAAGGTCTGGAAAAAGTATGGAATTTTTTAATTGAAAATGTGTAGGAACCCTGTGTATATAAAAAGATAAAACAGAAAAAAATAGATTGAGATGAAAAAATAAGGAGCTATAAGATCATTTCACCTCAAAAAAAAAAAAAAATCATAATAAACTTTTCCAGTGAACAGTCACCTCCTCTCCATATCGGCGATCTGATGCTGCCATGGCGAGCTCTTCCACTTCCTTTCTGTCTCCATGGTTTCCTGCCTCCGCCTCTGACCTCTGACCTCACCTTCGTGTTGGCGTGGCTCTGAGAGAACAAAACATCTGTTAGTTTCGGGAAAGTATAAATTCCCACAGATCACCTGTCAATCAAACAGTGTGGGCGGAGCTTGGATTTCCTGTTGATGCAGTTTGAGTTTCTCTTTTCTTTGTCTGTTCAGTCATGGCGGCTATCACTGCTCATGATAACTACCCAGTTCTTCTTCTTCTTCTTCTGTCTCACTGAGTTTTATATCTATTTCAAGAAATAGATATAAGCATACAGACAGCATTCATCTCACTATACAAAACACACAGGTTACACAAGGAGCAATGAGATCACAGGGACAAACAGGACAAACAAACATTCAAAAAAGCGACGATCACACTTACAATCCTCTTGAAATTTCTCTGCCACACTTCAACTTGATGGAGGATGTCGAGCCTGAGAGCAGAGGGAACAAAACACTGTTGAAAGAAGGGTTCCTGCACATTTTCCATTTCAAAGTCCCAGATTTTTCCAGACCTAATTTTTTTGTCTGGATTTAAAGGTTTTGGTCGGCAGTTTTGATTTAAAAAATTCCACACTGTTTCCAGACTTGATTACTTTTGATTTGAAGACTTTGGTTGGTGTTCAATATGATTTACACAGATTGTCGCAAAGTATGGAGATAGATCTTTTAGTAATCCAAAGTTGTTATTGGTTTTTATCCTACGGTCTGTAGATTGATAACTTCTGAAAACAAAATCCCAATCTTCATCATTAGTAAAGTTTATTACAAATCAACAGCGCAAAAAACTTGAGCTGACTAACATCACTCAGTTTAGTTTGAAGTCTCGCAGGAAGAGAGATCTTCTGCCACTGAAAGCCGTTTCAAAGAGTGAATTCTTTGGTGAATTTTGTCTATTTTACCAATCCTCTAAACAAACCTGTCGGGTTTAGACTCATTCAAATGAACAAACCATCAGCCTCACAGCTGCTACAAGCTCTCATTTTGTCACTTTTAGAGCTGCAACAATTAATCAATTAGTTGTCAACTATTAAATTAATCACCAACTATTTTGATAATCGATTAATCGGTTTGAGTAATTTTTTAAGAAAAGTGAGTCAAAATTCTCAGATTCCAGCTTCTTAAATGTGAATATTTTCTGGTTTCTTTCCTCCTCTATGACAGTAAACTGAATATCTTTGGGTTGTGGACAAAACAAGACATTTGAGGACGTCATCTTGGGCTTTGGGAAACACTGATCCACATTTTTCACCATTTTCTGACATTTTATAGACCAAACAACTAATCGATTAATCGAGAAAATAATCAACAGATTAATCGACAATGAAAATAATTGTTAGTTGCAGCCCTGGTCACTTTCAGGATCATGCTAGTTGCCTAGGATTACTGAACAGTAAAGTGTTAGCATGCACACCAGACAGAAGTACCTGCTAACCGCCTCAAGGAGAAAAGCTGCATGTTTATCTTTAATAATCTGGTATCAGTTTTTTACCTGACCGGCACTGCGAACACGTCCGGGTGGAGCTCAGCCAGAGCGGAGGGTTCGCTGTCCTGTTGCTCCAGAGTCTCCACCCACATCTGGACCGGACCGAGGTGAGCGGGAACCGCAGCGTCACACTTCCTCACAACGGGGAGGGGGCAGCCGGGGGGAGGAGGGGGCCGCTCTGCCGGGACAGACAGGACCGGACACCATCAGCTGGCTCAATCAAAACACTTTTGAAACAGCCGGTAAATTCACTCCGAGATGGAAAATGACTTGTTTGCTTTTCTTTCTTTTTTTTTTCTTTTTTTTTTAGAATTACAGATTTTGGAACAGTCCTGCCCCTCCCATCCAATAAAACTGCCTTTCTCTCTAACTGGTCTCCCATTGGTTTACCCTTTCGAAGGATCGCTCCCCACATTATGTCCCGCCCCAACATCCTGTCAAAATGCGGTTTCATTGTGATTTTAAGTAATCTAAGGCCTTTATTGACCTGTATTGGTGATCATGACCATTGTCCTTTTATCGGCCAATCAGGTTCCTCCTTGACCAGCTGGTGAATGTTATTGTTAATATTTATATTGTTTTATCAGATTTATCAGAGTCTGACCACAGAAATCATTCCAGTTTGGGTTAGGAGGATTTGACTCAACAGTCTGGAAAACCTGCTTCACTCTGCCTTAAAGAGCTGCTGATGAACACTAACAGACTTTCATCAGTCTGGGTTAGGGCTGGGCGATAATTCAATATTATCATTTATCGTCTTTCAGTGGAATCATATCGTGATGATATGAAGATATTTTGATATTGTGACACACATTTCTGTTGTCTAAATTGATGATGACAAGCAAATTTTACTTAAAAACTCTCATAAAATGAGGTATGGTAGGAATATTATTTGAATATTTCTGTTTTGTTTGACATCACACCTAACATCACCATTCGGTTCAATGAGATGAACATTAATTTGATTATTTAACATGATTTTGCATACATGAACCATATCGTGATATATATTGATATGGAGAAAAATCCTTATGATTATCATGATATTGATTTCAACCATATCGCCCAGCCCTAGTCTGGGTTTCAGAGGAGAGTTTTAGTGTCCCATGATGGTCTGAATGTTTCAGAGGTTTTTCACCCTGACAAGAAGAAAACTCTAGGGGAAATACTGTAACTTCAGGGCATAAAAATAGTCAGAAACAAAGTATCAGCTGTTTGCAGCATCAACCCAAAAATATCAGTGTTGGCCTTCAAAACCCCCATATCAGTTGAGCTCCAGTAGTGACCAAAGACAGTCAACCAGGTCAGATCCACAGTTCTAGCAGCAACAAGCTTCAGACTCACTGGATCTTGCAGGATCCACCAGGTTGGAGGGCAGCAGCAGGTTGGAGGGCAGAGCGCTCTCACCAGAGAACGATGAAGCAAACTGAGGAAAGAAAACTCTCATTTAGTTTAACAAACACAGCAGGTGTCACTTCACCACAGGACAGGCTGCGTCTGGGAGCATTCAGCAGCTACAGCAACACGTTTTCATATCACAATACAATTATAACTAGTCATGCTGATAAAGTATATGCACAAAACAATCTGGACTAGTCAGCATTGCATTTTGAGAAGTTGTAATTGATTTCTATCTCCGTTTCCAGATTTTGCATTTCAACCATTCATGATAAAAGATCGTTTTAATGTGTTTTTATCTTGCTTGTGCTTCTTAATTTTGTATCTGATTAAGTATTTACTGTTCTTGTTTTGTATTCCTTCCTAGAAAAGCACTTTGTAAACTCTGTTTTTAGACCTATGTTTAGACACGTGCTACATAAAAAAAAGTCTGTTATATAGAGCTAGAATTAACATTTTGAGTTGTTAGGGTTAGTCAGAATTGAATTGTGACAATTTAGACTTAACATCTAGAAACAATTGTTGGTATTCTCAAATTCATATTCTGAGAGGTCAGTTACCGATATCAAGAACCATAAAGTCACAATTTCATTACAGATGTCTTTGGTTACAATTATGACCGGTCCAAACTGCATTATGCATATATTGAGTGTAACAATCACTAGTTAAACTGAATAACAGACATGTATAATGTGAAGTGAAGTGGTGACATGTAGAGACGGAAGCTGCTCACCCTCCTAGCGGCGCTTCTGCCGCAGACTGTCAGAGAAAAGCGAAGCATTTCGGTTCAGGTTTCTCACACAGCTAGTCTCTATAAACTCCTCTGGAAAAACATTATATTCTGTACAATAAGTCAGTACAATCTGGTAAGACTTGAAGCCAGTTTCTAGCTGTCTGCTCCATGGAAGGTCATGTGGTGCTGCTGCTGTGTTGACGCATGGTGATGACGTAAAGCGGACGCGGTGGCGCCATCCAGCGGTTTGGAGCCGAAACAACAAGCTTTTCACCTCAAACACCACATTCTCATTTCCATTAATGAATATAAAGTTGTAGCCAATATAAATCAATTTCTAAAATAGCTTCTAATAGAGTAATAAGAAATATTAGTAAGACATGTTTATCACCATTCAAAATATTTTGGCTCTCATTTTGTCCTGATTACAGGCTACGACGTAGAAAAACATGTTGTCAACCTCTTTGTTTCAAATAGAAAATATCATATAGCCTACACCAGTGGTTCTCAACGTGGGGTCCGGGGACCACCAGGGGTCCTTGAGGGGGATCCAGGGGGTCCCAAGCAAACTGATGAAATGTTCATCTTCAGCAGTATTTCATTTACAAGAAGTTAACACAATTAGAGGATGTAGAAGAATGACTTTTTTATTCTCAGATTTGGGTTTGAGAGACAAAATCTCATCAAATGGGGTCCATGGCCCTAATGTGGACTGAATTTGGGGTCCTTGATATGAAAAAGGTTGAGAATCACTGGCCTACACAACATGAATGGTCAGATGCCACTCCCAGCTTTTCTACCTTCTTTACTGATTTTAAAAAATATATTGTAAAGGTATTAAAGGACTAAAGGAAAAAAAAGCAAAATGAAAAAACAAAACTCTTGATCTACTGGTAGCCTACTGTAGGCTATATTTGACCTGTTACCCCCATATGTTCTTGTTTTGTTATATCTTACTTGCCTCTGTAGATGCTTCCATGGGGAAACCTCAAGTCCAAGCTAAAGTGTGCAGAATGTTGAACTAGTTACTCAAAAATGTACTGCATTCCTCACTCCTTGTTACTCATTTCAAAAGTAATTTGAAGTAGCCAATTGAAAGTAATGCAATCAAAGTTTTTGGATAATTCAGCTTCAATCTGATATTTCAAGTGGTGATAACCAAAGTATGTCACATTTCTAAATTTGTAACTGTAAATTGTTACACATTACTGTAAAGCTTTACTGAGTCTACCTAATGCATTACCAATGCTTTACTGACTCGGCCCAATGCATTACCACCCAACACTGGTGCAGGAAAACTACTTTGATGGCTGGTGCTTTTCAAATTATCCACACAGTCTAGTTAGCAGTAAGCACCACTGAATCACTGAATTTTAACTTAGCCTACATCATTTGCTTAAAAATGTTGAAGCAAACACCCATGTTAATATTACTTTAATTGAATTCATCAATATAGGATCTACATCCACATCAAATATCAAATATACTGGGTTTCAAAAGTGGGTATACAATTTTTAATAATGATAATGGAAAAAAAGCTTGATAATTTTAGTCATTTTTACAAAATAATTAAATATCAAATTGACAATATTAAACATTTAAACATTTATTTATACTACAAATTAGACTTAATGTTACTTTTGAAACAGGTTGTATAGGACAAATACTCATCATTACAATGTGTACAATATATTATATTTACATAGAAAAGAAGTGCAAGTGTGCTGCATTGTAACAGATATTGTTTTGCATCATTACAAAGGTAAAGGCATGGGTTTAAGTACAAAAAATCCCCTCAATGAGGCAGAACGTTACATATTTCATTAAAAAAAAAACATAAGATTCAGCAGCATAAATCACAATAAATAAACCCAATAAAAAAAGCACACTAAAAGAAAACATTTGGTATCTCCTTCTGAACACATCATTGGTCTGAATCCTATATGAGGTTGGAAAAAAAGAATGTTGACCCTTTTAGCTCATTTGCATCTGGAACTTCAAGGTCCACATTTGATGGATTAAAGTCAACTCTTCCAAGTGTGTTGTATTTGCGATTTGGCATTTTTCCATTTTGTGCTTGTTTGGGGAAGACAGTGACATAGTATCCGTCTGTGTTGTCATGTACTTTTCGTTTTGAATCTTGTGAAAAAATTGGCAAACGCATGTCAGTTACAGGCTGCTTTACACTCTGGTGCTTTGAATGTACATCAACATCAGCAACTGGGATTTTTCTGTGATGTTTGTGGTCCCTAAGGTCAAAATCAGTACCTGAGGTGGAGATTCCATAGCTGGGGACTGGTGCTTTCAGATTTGTTCCACTGTGGACATCTGGTATTTCTGCCATGGTGAGATCCAGTTTTGAACCTCTGGCTCTAAGAATATGATCCTTCCCCGTGAAGTCATCAATGTTGAGATCCGCACGGGTGAGATCAATACTGCCTAGACGATTCAAATCAGAATCCACGAGAGGGTGGCTGGACCTTGCTTTGGTTTTTGCTGACTTTCTACCAGTGTGACGCAATTTGACATCTGCATCTATGTCCAAGTCAGGCATTCTCATATTTGCTCCTGTGATATCTGATCTACGATTCTTATGGGAGGGCCTTTTGTACTTCAGTGAAGGAGCATCAATGTCAAACTCTGGAGCTTTGAGATTAAGTTGTGGGCTCCGGATATCTGCTTTGGGCATGCTGAGGTTAACATTTGGAGAACTAACCTTTGGACCTGTGACATTTCCCTTCATGTCTGGTGTTTTAATATTTACTTTTGCATTTGGAGGAGATATATCCAGGTCTGCAGCTCTCAGAGGTGCACCAAAGTCAATATCAGACCCTGTCCTATTAAGATCTGGGCTCCCAAACTGAGGCAACTTAAAGGAAGGAAGTTTGAATTTTTTGTCTTGCAAATCAAGATCACTTTGGGGAACTTGGATGTTTCCTGAGGGAACATTCATGTCAATGCCTGGACCTCTAATTCCTGCTTTTGCTTTAGGGGTTGTAAAGTTCATGTCTGGTCCCTCTATATTACCATTTATTCCAAGATCAGGACCTTTTAGACCAGAAGCCCCAAACTTTGGCATTTTGGGCATTTTCAGTTTTCCTGAAGGAGAGCCGATGTCCATATCTGGTACATCCACATCAAATTCAGGGGCTCCTAGGTCAACTGCTGGTAAGTCTGGAGAATCCATGGAACCCTTTAGATTTGGTGCTTTGAGGCTCAAGTTGGGTGTGTCAATTTCACCTTTTGGTAGTGAACCAGAAAGCCCAAACCTAGGCATTTTTGGCATTTTCATCTGACTAGATGGAGCATTGATATCAATATCAGGGACATTGATGCCAGCTTTTGGTCTCTCTAGCGTTGGTACTCTTAGTCTGCCTGATGGCAAACTGACATCTGGAGCATTCAGGTCTAGTTTGGGGCCTTTAAGATTGGCATTAGGCAAATCCAAATCTGGCAAATTTAGTCCAGGGCCTTTCAATTTAGGGAGATTAATGTCTGGTGTATTTGCTTTGGGTCCAGAGAGACTTAGGTCTGGCATATTTAAACTTGGCATTTTGAATTTTCCTTTTGGACCATCAACATCAACATTTGGGATATTTAGGTCAGGCCCCTGTAGGTTCCCATCTATGTCAACATTGGGGCCTTTTGGGCTGGAGATGTCAAATTTAGGCATCTTCAGTTTGGGCATTTTGAACTTTGTGTTGGGCGAACCAATGTTCACATTTGGAGTATTCACATCTAACTTGGGAGATGTAAGGTTCATGTCTGGTAAATCCATGTCAGGGGTATTAATTCCACCCTTTATCTTTGGAGCTTTGAGACTCAAATCTGGTGTTTTCAGTTCTGTATTTATGTTCAAATTTGGTCCTTTTGATAATGTGGCATCAAGATCAGGTGAGTTGAAGTCAAACTTAGGGCCATCTAACTTTGGACCAGAAAACCCTAAATCAGGCATTTTCAAATTTGGCTTTTTGAGTTTTCCTGATGGGCTGCCAAAATCAACATCTGGCATTTCTAAACCAGCTTTGGAACCTTTGAGGTTGACATTGGGTGCATCTATGTCTGGGCCATCTAATTTGCCATCAATGTCAGGTCCTTTTAGACTTGGGAAGCTAAATTTAGGCATCTTCAATTTGGGCATTTTGAACTTTGCTTTTGGCGAACCAATGTTCACATCTGGAGTATTCACATCTAACTTGGGAGCTTTAAGGTCCATGTTTGGTAAGTCCAAGTCAGGGGCATCAATTCCACCCTTTATCTTTGGAGCTTTCAGACTCCAATCTGGTGTTTTCAGATCTGTATTCATGTCAAAATTTGGCCCTTTTGGCAATGTGCCTGAAAGATTAAATTTGGGCATTTTGAGTTTACCTGAAGGAGCATCAATATCCAAATCTGGGGCTCTGAGCTCTGTCATTGGTTTTGTCAGTGTTGGCATTTTCAGTTTACCTGACGGCATGTCAAAGTTGATGTCTGGGGTATTGAGGTCTAGTTTGGGGCTTTTGAGGTCAACATTGGGCATGTTCAGGTTTGGTGGACTTATTCCACCACTGAGCTTAGGACCAGAGATATCTAGGTCAGATGACGCGAGGTCAAAGCTAGGGCCATCTAACTTTGGAACAGAAAGCCCCAAATCAGGCATTTTCAAGTTTGGCGTTCTGAATTTTCCTGATGGGCTACCAAAATTAACATCTGGCATTTCTAAACCAGCGTTAGTACCTTTGATGTTGGCATTGGGTGTGTTGATATCTATGTCTGGGCCATCTAAGTTGCCATCAATGTCAGGTCCATTTAGGGTTGGGAGGCTAAACTTGGGCATCTTAAATTTGGGCATTTTGAACTTTGCTTTGGGTGAACCAATGTTCACATCTGGAGTATTCATGTCTAACTTGGGAGCTTTAAGGTCCATGTTTGGTAAGTCCAAGTCAGGGGCATCAATTCCACCCTTCATCTTTGGAGCTTTCAGACTCAAATCTGGTGTTTTCAGATTTGTATTCATGTCAAAATTTGGCCCTTTTGGCAATGTGCCTGAAAGATTAAATTTGGGCATTTTGAGTTTACCTGAAGGAGCATCAATATCCAAATCTGGGGCTCTGAGCTCTGCCTTTGGTTTTGTCAGTGTTGGCATTTTCAGTTTACCTGACGGCATGTCAAAGTTGATGTCTGGGGTATTGAGGTCTAGTTTGGGGCTTTTGAGGTCAACATTGGGCATGTTCAGGTTTGGTGGACTTATTCCACCACTGAGCTTAGGACCAGAGATATCTAGGTCAGATGACGCGAGGCCAAAGTTAGGGCCATCTAACTTTGGACCAGAAAGCCCCAAATCAGGCATTTTCAAGTTTGGCTTTTTGAATTTTCCTGATGGGCTACCAAAATTAACATCTGGCATTTCTAAACCAGCGTTAGGACCTTTGATGTTGGCATTGGGTGTGTTGATATCTATGTCTGGGCCATCTAAGTTGCCATCAATGTCAGGTCCTTTTAGGGTTGGGACGCTAAACTTGGGCATCTTAAATTTGGGCATTTTGAACTTTGCTTTGGGTGAACCAATGTTCACATCTGGAGTATCCATATCTAACTTGGGAGCTTTAAGGTCCATGTTTGGTAAGTCCAAGTCAGGGGCATCAATTCCACCCTTCATCTTTGGAGCTTTCAGACTCAAATCTGGTGTTTTCAGATTTGTATTCATGTCAAAATTTGGCCCTTTTGGCAATGTGCCTGAAAGATTAAATTTGGGCATTTTGAGTTTACCTGAGGGAGCATCAATATCCAAATCTGGGGCTCTGAGCTCTGCCTTTGGTTTTGTCAGTGTTGGCATTTTCAGTTTACCTGACGGCATGTCAAAGTTGACATCTGGAGTATTGAGGTCTAGTTTGGGGCTTTTGAGGTCAACCTTGGGCATGTTCAGGTTTGGTGGATTTATTCCACCACTGAGCTGAGGACCAGAGATATCTAGGTCTGGTGACTTGAGGTCAAAGTTAGGGCCATCTAACTTTGGAACAGAAAGCCCCAGATCAGGCATTTTCAAGTTTGGCTTTTTGAATTTCCCTGATGGGCTACCAAAATCAAAATCTGGCATTTCTAAACCAGCTTGAGGACCTTTGACATTGACATTGGGTGTGTTGATATCTATGTCTGGGCCTTCTAAGTCACCATCAATGTCAACATCTGGCCCTTTCAGGCTGGGGAGGTTAAATTTAGGCATCTTCAATTTAGGCATTTTGAACTTTGCTTTGGGTGAACCAAAGTTCACACCTGGAGTCTTCACATCTAAGTGTGGAGCTTTAAGGTCCATGTTTGGTAAGTTCAAGTCAGGGGCATCAATTCCACCCTTCATCTTTGGAGCTTTCAGACTCAGATCTGGTGTTTTCAGATCTGTATTTATGTCCAAGTTTTGTCCTTTCGGCAAGGTACCAGAAAGCCCAAATTTAGGCATTTTAAATTTAGGAGTATCAATTTTCATGTCAGGAGCATTCAAGTCGATATTTGGTTTCTTAAGTGTGGGTACTTTGAATTTACCCGAGGGCATATCTAACCTTACATCTGGAGCAGTAAGGTCAAGTTTGGGTTGGTTCAGGTCCATCTCAGGCAAAGTCAAATCTGGGGAACCAATAGCCCCTTTAAATTTGGGAGCTGAAAGATCAAAGTCTGGAGTCTTTAGCTCACCATCAGGCCCTTTCACATTTGGTCCTGACAATCCAAAATCTGGCATTTTAAAACTCGGCATCTTGAATTTTCCTGATGGACCTCCAATATCAGCATCAGGAATTTTCAAGTCTGTCTTTGGACCTTTGAGATTCAGTGATGGTGCATCAATGTCAAACTCTGGCTTTGATGAATCTACATTAAGACTACCTGATGGCAATCTTAAGCCTGGTCTGTTTAGATCTCCATCTACATCAATGTTTGGTCCTTTTGGACCTGATAGGTCGAAACTGGGCATTTTCAGCTTCGGCATTTTGAATTTTCCTTTGGGTGAACCAAGGTTCACATCAGGAGAATGCAGGTGTAAGTTAGGAGCTTTGAGATCCATGTTCGGTACATTCATGTCAGGAGCATCTTTTTTCTTTGGTAATGTGCCAAAGAGTTTGAATTTTGGCATTTTAAGCTTACCAGAGGGAGCATCTGCATCAAGGTTTAATTTACCAGAAGGCATATTAATGTCCACATCTGGGGCATCAAGGTCTACCTTGGGGTCTTTGAGATCAATATCAGGCAAATTAATGTCTGGGGGATTTAACCCCTTTTTAAACTTGGGGGCAGAAAGATCCAAGTCTGGAGCCTTTAACTCATAGTCAGAGCCATGCACTTTTGGCCCAGACAGCCCAAAGTCTGGCATTTTAAATTTTCCAGATGGGCTTCCAATATCCATGTTAGGCTTTTTGAGGTCAATTGAGGGCACATTTATGTCAACATTTGGTTCTGCTATTCCAGTGTTGAACTTTGGTGTTGCCAAGCTCAGATCTGGTCCCTCTAGATCTCCATTGATACCTGGACCTTGAGTACCCGAAAGATCAAATTTGGGCATTGTGAACTTTGGTGCTTTGAATTTGCCTGATTGGGCTTTGATGTCAACCTCTGGGGTGTCAATGTCCAATTCTGGTGCTTTTAGGTCAACTTTGGGTAGATTTATATCAGGTGCATCAATCTCACTTTTTATCTTGGGGGTTTTGAGACTTAAGTTAGGTATTTTAACATCAGCTTCACTATTCAGATCTGGTCTTTTGCCTGAGACCCCAAATTTGGGCATCTTAAATTTACCAGATGGGGCATCCACATCTAAATCCGGAGCTTTAAGGTCAATTCGTGGTTTCTTACATGACACTTTGACTTCACCTGAAGGCATGCCAATGTCGGGACCGTTGAGATCAAGTTTTGGGCCTTTAAAATTGGGAAGATTGCACTCTGGCATATCAATCTGTGGTGCAGATACATCGAGGTCTGGTGTTTTCAACCCAAAGTCAGGGGATTTAATACTTGGTCCCGAAATCCCTAAACCTGATGGTAACTTTACATTGGGTAAATTCATGCCAGGAGTATCAATGGAAGGTGTTTTTAGTCCAGTCTTTACTCCAATATCAAGGTCAATATCTGATCTTCTTGAAGATTTGCCAGACAGCCTAACCATAGGTAATTCCACATAACTGGAAGGATCGTCCACATTTAGGTCAGGGTTCTTTATTTTCTTGGAAGACCTGACACTGATTTTACCTGAGGGCACATCTGGTACACTTGTATCTGGTGTCTTGACCTCACATTCTGGACCACTTACAGCGGGTCCAGAGAGACCCAGTTCTGGCAGTTTAAATTTTGGCATTTTGAAGTTTGTTCCTTCAATATCCACTTTTGGAACACTGATGTCAGAAGTTGGGCCAGTGATATTCCCCTCATGTGGATTTATCCCCATGTTAGGAATACTGACATCTGGAACTCTTAAACCCATGTCTGGCAGTTTCAAATCAGCTTTTTGCAAAGCTGTATCAATGTCTGGAGCCCTGAAAGTTCCACTATTCTCCAATCCAATTTGCGGTCTTTCAAGATTTGGTACTTTCAAGTCAATGTTTGGCACTTGTACACCAGCTTTGGTGTTTACATCTGGACCCTCTGGTAATGTCCCCGACAGTTGGAGATCTGGGACATTTAGTTGTGAACTTCTCGCATCTACATTCAATCTTGGTACCTGAATAGTTCCATTGTCAGCTGGCAGGTGCAAGCCAAGACTAGATGGAAGGTTCAGACCGCTGCCATTAGCATCACCCTCTAATGCTCCAGTCTTTGCAGCAGAAAATGTGACGTCACCAGATTCTAAAGCAATAGGAACGTCTGTGCTCGGTTTCTTTGTTTTCAGAACTCCAAAGTCCACTCCAAGGCGAGGCAATCCAATGTCGTCTTTAAGGCTGAACTTGGATGAGTCTGGTACAGTTTGCTTGACTTTCAACTCCCCATTCCCCATTATGCCTCCCTCTGCACCAGGGGAGTCATCCTTAATGAACTTCTTGATTTTGGCATTGTACAGTTTGCTGTAGGAATCCTTCAGCATCTGGAAAAATAAACCACAGCTTGGTGAGGTGGATTTCACCATAGTGTATATAATTAGTCAGCGTTTCCCCTGTAATTGTTCTGTAGCAGAGTTGGTTTGGGGTCATTTGGACTGCAATTTTGTTTCTACTGCAGGTTGCAGCACAAAAACTATTCTTATTTGGATTTCTTTTATTATAAAGGCACTATTTCAAATAAGAATAGTTTTTGTGCTGCAACCTGCAGTAGAACCTGCAGTAGACTCATTTTACATTTTCTCTTGCAGTGGTGGTTTTCTTGCTGTGGTGGACCACCACTGTTGCATGAAAGGTCGCATAAAAAATGCAGTCATTAATTCATTAATTCATTAATTCATTAATTCATCCATCCATCCATCCATCCATCCATCCATGCTCTCAGTCAGTTGTATCTAACTTGAGGAGATATGTATTCCACCTACCTCCTCTGGACTCTTGGTACATTTGTCCAGATTGTTGAGGCTCTTGCTCAAGTTATTCTTGGTGAGGACTTGGACCTTGTCATTAAACGGCTCCATCAGCCTCAGTACTTTCAACACATCTTCTTTTGACAGTTCATCAAAATTAATCGCTGCCCCCACAATTTCATCCCCTGAAAAAGAAAAATCACGTGTTCACATAAAAAAGCAACACATTACAGGATATTTCTTGGACGCTCTTATCCAAGGCCATTCAGAGGACCATGAGTGTGAACATATTTTAGCATGGGTGGCCTTAGTGGGACTCAAACCCTGAGATTGTTATTGCTGTATTTGGCCCATTGTGTAAAAAGACGGCAAAACGACAAATTAGGATTAACGAGATTAAGCAGCAAAGCAACCAAGTTTTTCACATTTGGATGTTCTCAGAAAACTTTTGAAAATAACTAATTTATGGTATTTTGACAATGATCTTGGTTAGGACTTGGTCTAAAATGTGTATGGTTAGCCCAACCTTGGATTTGAGTCAGATGTACAATAGGTTACTTCAATCTATAAATCATATTCTTGTATGTAACAACTATGCAAACTCTAGAAGTTCGGAGACTTTGTCTTTCACTTTCAAGACAGTCAAGTGCAATACCAAAAAAGGTGCAGTAACAGCTTGAGGGTCATACCTTCCCTGAGTCCCTGATTGGTTGAGGAATTGCCATCGATGCTGGAGATGACCAATCCGCCCTCCTCTGATTCCTCCAGTGTCAGGCCCTCAGAGAGGCTCCTCCCTCTGCGGTGTGACAGCTGCAAGGAGACATTTGAAAATGGAGTTTAAAACAGCAGCACTCCTCCATAAGAGGAGCTCTGAAAAACATTAGGCTACTCAATCCAAACTTGACTTGGAATATCATAGTAATTATCTTCTCATCATTTTCAAATCTAAATAAAACAATCTGTCACTGTTTCATACCATGATCCTTGTGTTGCTGCCTCAGTGGCATATAATAATCCCTTTGCACTAAACCTGCAGGAGGAAATAAACAATAAAACGTTTAATCAACAGATACAGCCATTATGACATGTGGGAACATAATATAGCTCTATATGTTTATCTTATAACATATATAACACATCTTAAAGCTTACACTGCAAAATAAACAAAATAGTAGGAACATTAGCAGGTCTTAGCAACCAGGTGAAAAGCTCTGATCACACAGTGGTTTCACCTATTTAATCCAGTTGACAATAACGGAAAGGAAGGTGTAGATGAAGGGGAGGTAACAAGATAAAGGCAGATTTTTAAGCCTTGAAACCACAGATTACAAAATAAGGTTAAATTCAAAATTAGGGAGATGTTCCTGATGATTTGAATGAATCTATTACTAGAAATCTAAAAAAATAAAAATAAAAAAAATAAACAAACAGCAGAAACCACAAACAGTAGAAGCAGGGGACATCGGTGGTTAGAGACCCACTTATGTATGCAAATAAACAGATGACTGGCACCCAGGTAACTAGGCAGTTGCACCTTTCAGGTATTCCAGTTATGGCCTTGGGGCCATAACTTGGGAAAACCAGGAACAGGTTTATCCAGCACACTACGAACAAGTGTTCTGTTGTTGGGTGTTTCCTTTTTGTAAGCACAAAGTCAAAGTAACCACACCTACCACTTTCTAGTACAGAAACTCTGACACGGCACTGGCAGACCTCCAGTGAATCTGTTACAGTATGTTCTATCAGGCCCTGTCATTAATTTAATTCATGCAAGGTGAGCTGGATGAATGAATGTGTGTGCTAGATTCAGCATCACCACCTAGTTGCAGTTTCACACTTCCACACATCAAAATAACAGTATAAAGATGTGGAGTAAAAACGTTCCTTTACTAAACCAATACATGTTTCAACAGTGTACAAACAGAGTATTTCCCCTGTATTCATTCAGCAGCAGTATGTCATCATAGCAAGAAAATCACCACTGCTAGAAAAAATATTAAATTAAAATAACAGTGTGGTGTAGCCAAATTTTCCTCGAATATTAAAAAGTGTAGTCTTAATGTTTGGAATTAATGTTTTTATCATGATATTCAAAGAACAATGTTTTAGTGATGAAACTTGCACTAGAACCATAAATAAAAACTAAAACTAAAATTGCCCCCAAGTGCCTACACTACATAACATCACATACCAAACTGATGGTCATTTCCACGCTTCCATTTAATTTATATGCAAAGTAAACATTTAAATAACAGAGAAACTGAGCTTGCATAAGTATTCAATCCCTTTGCGTTGTTTGGGATAAATTGCCAAACTGGCAAAACTTTGCTCAACATTTTTTTTCCATCTTACTCAAATATTAAATACTTAGATTGTACTTAGTGGTTCTGAACAATGTTTTCCTTTCTTTGTTGCTATTAAAGCAGAGTCCAGGTCCCTTCACTAGATCTTACTGGGATTTTAGGATGGAGGCTGAACTCTCCATCAGAATACTTAAGCAATGTGTGGGATATGTGGCTCATTTATGGATGAAAATAAAAACCATCGCACTCCCATCTCAGTTTGGGAAAATACAGAATTTTAAATATTTGGAGGTTTTCATGTCCAATTTCTCCATTGACTTTCATAGTAAAATGGACTGGACAACCCACAGAAGCTGCACCTTCTGTATTTTAATTTATACTGTTTGGAAAGGGATGATTTATACTTTCTTTTAAACCTCAACAACTGGACTATAAAGTCCTATAATGTAATGTTCTGATGGAGACTCCAACAATCCGATTAAGTCCCATTAAGATCTGGTGAAGGGACATTAGCAACAAAGGCATTTTTTTTTTTTTTTTTAAAGTTTGAAAGGAAAACATTAAATATAAATATGTACAAAAATAAGATCTGAGTAACAGATTATTAGAAATGTTGAGCAGATCTTTGCTAGTGTGACAGTTCAGCCCAAAAGAATACTTATGCAAAATAGATCTCTTCTCTATTTTTTACTTTCACATACATTTCTAATAATTTGTTTTCTCTTTGATAAATCGTCAGACAGAAAAATAACTTTATGACATGCCATTTTCATTGCACATTGTATTTTTTTTTTATTCAATTGTTTAGTAATGTTTGATTTTGTAAATTAATTCTTCATTTAAAGGCCTCATGTATCACCTAATGGATCACCCAGCTAAAGAAATTCATTATTCATCATTCATCTTAAGTTTCAGTGTGTGTGTGTGTGTGTGTGAGTATGTGCTTGCGTGTCTACAGTACTGTGCAAGTCTTAGGCACATGTAAAAAAAAAAATATCAAAAATAATGAAAAGTTTCGAAATATAAAAAACACACTATAAAGAGCAATCTACTGACACACTAATGCAGAAAACAAATACACATCTAAGACTAAATTGTTAGTGAGTTTTTAGTGTTTCAGAGGCTTTTTGGGGTAAAAACACTGAATACTTGGATTTTTGTGGCATGAAAATGGTCAAATTTTAACTGTAAAATATCTGTATCAGTCTTCACAAAGCCGTATCAGTATGTGCAATCTAATATTCATAGTATACCACAGATTTAGGACTATAAGGCTGCAACCTTACCTGCACTGCACTGACATGTTTGCACATCATATACTGCATTGCTGCTAATGTCTTACACAAACTGTTTACTGACTGCACTGCCACTTTAAAGTCACAACTCTACACACATACAAGGACCTATGCTCAGTTTCATATCCAGAGACACCTAAGACTGAGATCCATGCACACACACAATACGCCTAATGCCTTACTTCCTTTTCCATTCCTATTTATCCTTTTTACTTATATTTGATATTTTTATATTTATATTTTCTTCCTCCTATGTAGCTTGGTACAGCACACTGAAACTTGTTGTACATGTACAACGACAATAAAGGTATTCATATTCTTATGGCGGGCAAAGTCCCTCTCCACTGTATGTGAATCCTGTTGTTTCTGTAGTGTGTATCTGTATGTGTATGGATTCTGAACAGCTGTCAGTATGTCTCCAAGATGAATTCCTGCATATTTATCGTGTGAAACCGAACACTAACATGACTCTGATTCTTGGCGTTTACATTACGCAGTACTCCGAATGACTTTTCAACAAAGGTGGCTAATTTCCCACCGAGAAAGTTACACATTAAACACATTAAACCCTCTACAGATCAGCCAAAATAAACAATATCTTTCAGTAATGACAGACGGAAATGAAAATACAGTATGAAGTCAGTAGCAGCTGGACTCAAAGTGCAGCTTGTCCTTGCCTACTCATGCATCGCACAAGTGTTCCTCAGGTATTTTCTCTACAGCAATGCCAAAACTGTGAGGTGTGCAAGGTAGAAGCCGAGGCTCGACGGAGACCACCGGGGCGATGACATCACTGTGAACTCCCTACATGCAACACTGTGGTCCACTGTGGACCGAGCGACCCATGACACCAGACGGAACGAAGTCCACAGCTGGAAAGAATTACAAATGATAACTCAAATGCATCTTACCTTGTGGTCCATCAGGCAGGTGTTTGACCGTCTGACTTCCCTGTGTGTGTGTGTGGGTGTGTGTGTGTGAGTGTGTGTGTGTGTGGGAGTGTGTGAGTGTGTGTTCTGCAGTCCCAGCTCAGCGTTATCAGTCCATGCTGTTTGCTCTGCGGCTCCTTCCAGCGGTGACTGCCGACCCGGAGCTCCAGTCGGGGAACGGGATCGCAGAATAAGCGGACAAACAGGTTCCACCTCGAAAACATCCCGCCTCTGTCTTGCCGTGGACACACCCACACACACACACACACACACACACACACACACACACACACACAGAAACAAACACACACCTTGAATGTCTTGCAGCTGATGGCATCACACACATGCACACACACCCTCATGCAAACACACCTTGACGATCCCACCTGTGGCAGTCATATACATATCCACACACACACACACACAAAACATACACAAACTCTGTTGGTCATATGCAAACACATTGACACATGCCCACACATATATGTACACAAAAACACACACACAGTCTTGTATTCCATCCAGAGTGAGGACCATCCATTGACTACATTTATTCCCTATCCCCTGACCTCAGTCTAATTCTAACCTTAACCCTAAAACCAAGTCCTAACCCTAAAATAAAAAATAAAAAAAAACCCTAAAATCAATTCACAAAAATGTCCTCACACCGGTCCTCACAAGGACAGCAAAACAAGCACACCAGCTCCAGGTCAGACTGTCGAAACCTCGTCTTTCAGGAACCGAGACAGAGAGAGGAAACCAAAAAAAACAAAAAACAAAACATAAACATAACACTCCCCATATCAACAAGGGGGAAGGGAAGGGAGGGAAAGTGCGGTGTTCATGTGAGAAAAATGCCGACCTGTGCCAAGGGAGCGGTGGAGAGGTGGAGGGGTGGAGAGGTGGAGAGGTGGAGAGGCGGAGAGGTGGAGAGGTGGAGAGGCGTTCACTGCCATGAGTCACTTTGATTACAAGGCTCCGGTTGGACACAATGACGGCTGCCTGTGTGAATCTAGATGGATCTAAAGAAAAAAAAATTATATAAGCCGTCCTGCAAGGGCGTGGCTGCTGCTGCAAATACACACTGATTTGATCAATTAAGTTACATAAGAACGATTGTTTTCAGGGACAGAACACAGACAGGACAACTATGTTTACAGCCAAAGAAGACATTTTTATTATTCATTATTATTAAAACCTATTATCTTGGAACTTAAACATAAGTGCGTGTGTTGACCCACACTGGAAATCACAAAAAAAAAAAACAATCTTCCCAGAATTCTTCTTTCACAACATTTAGATGTGAAATGTGTTCAAATCCATAAACATGAAAATATCACACATATTGCACCTACAGTAGTTCTAATGTATTCGATGGCTTTGAGTCGTTCAATATGACAACATTGCACAAATTCAAAATAATTCACTTTGTCCTTTCAGTGGATATTTGAATGTAAATATGCTTTAAAGTCCATGTAGTATATACATCCTGGAACATGCCAGTGTGTAACAGCCTTGATGTTAAAACGTGTCAGCTATGTGTTCAGTAAAGTCAGATTTATTTATTTATGAAGCTTTTAACAAATTAAGAAAAGTGATTTACAGAGCAACACAGAATAACATACAGATAAAATGCTTCAGTTTGAACAGATTGGTGTTGAAATTAGTGTAGAAAAACTTATGTCACTTATGTGTCAAGTCAAAGTTAGAGCGCAGTAAAGGACATACATACAGATAAAAACAATAAAGGGCAAACTGTGGGACCGTCATCACAGAAACTTCTTAATGATTGACTGCTGAAGGACGCTACAGAGTAAATCATTTTCTCCGGGAAGACATTAATTCCTTCACTGTCCAGATTTCACTGCTAAAAACATTCCCTTTGCTTATAAAAAAAGACTTCTTCATTGCAAAAACCCCATTTAAAAAAGTGTTGTTTTTTTTGGATAAAAGGCAAAAAAAATGAAAATGAAAAATGTAACGCCAAGGTTAGAAAATTAACCAGGCGACTCAGAAGAAGCAGTAAAAGTCCCGAGAGCCACCTGAACCCTCTGAGCTTGTGCTCTTACATAAGAGGTCAAAAGGTCGGCGGCTCGCCTCGGAGCTGAGGTAGCCAAACAGATCTGGGGTCAGTCACTGTGACCTCAGTTCAAGTTCTTGCCACTAGGTGGAGGAAAATAATCTGAACCTGTGACAGTGTGTCAGAGGAAAACTCCACATACTCTGAGCAGCGCTGGATTTTAGTTTGTATAACAGGATAAACCTTCATTTAATGCTTAGTTAACTGTTAGGAGAAGGAAAGTAATCTGAGTCTGTAACAGAGTGGAAGAGGAAAACCGTCTCTTGATTCCACAGCGATACCTGGCCAGTCCATATGCTCTGACTAACACTGGACTTTAGTGGCTGTGATAATATCACATAAAGATAAACTCTCACTGAATCCTTATTTAGCCGTTAGGAGAAGGAAAATAATCGGAGGCTGTAACAGTGAGTGGAGGAAAACTCTTGTTCCCGTCATAACTCCCATTTGGAGGGATGACAGCAGTGTGAAGGTGGGAGGATCAGAGGAGACGGTTTTCAGGGGCTCGGGGCAAAAAACGCCTTTCAAAGTTTATAAAATGCCTGTGGAATTAAAGATGAGGAGGCAAAAAATCCCCCCGACACTTGGTAGTAGCCAAGTAATAGGGATTACCCTTTATTGCATTTCACCCTGTTCACATTTTATCAGTAGAGCAGCTACTGTCCCCCTTGGGCCACCGTAGATGATTCCTGGAGCCTGACTGGGTTATTTTTTTTTTTGTGAGAAAAACAGAGCGGTTCTTGATCAGAAAACAACCGAGTCCGCAGCCTGAGGCAGGAGGAAGTGTAGCCATGCAGCCAGCAGTAGAGGAAAATACCGATTCCACACCAAAAAACAATATGGTAAAATAAAAATCAACAGTGGAGGGTGAAGATGGACTGGTTTGGGACAGAGAGTCTTCTGTGAGGCCCGCTGCCTAAGAAAATCTTAGTGGTACAAAGTGGTACGAGTGTTTATTTGCCAATATTCAATGCAAATGTATTATTTCATTGTTCAAAAAAATGCCCCAGAAAAGGAACAAAATGCCCCTAAAACTTAGATCACGGGAGCAAAAAAAAGTCCCTCTGAAAAAAAAAAAAAAGTGAATTTCTTCTCCTGGTCGAAATGCGGCTTCAGAGGCTTTTTCCACCCTGCTGACAACAAATGTATGGGGGGAAACAAATTTGGCATAATGGTCAAATTAAAAGATACTGGATTTCGGCACAAAATCGGCAAATTCAGCCAAGAAATATCGGCATTGGTCTTCAAAAAATCATATCGGTCTTCGAGTTTGAATGCATAACACTCTCCTCTCCCTCGACAACAACAGGGACAGAGGAAGACAGTTACTGCTCCAACAGCAGAAGAGAGGTTGTACTGGATTTTAAATGTGTATGTGTGTGTGTGTGTGTGTGTGTGTGTGTGTGTGTGTGTGTGTGTGTGTGTGTGTGTGTGAAGCAGGACGGAGCTGAAAAAGAGTGCGAGTGCTCAACAAACCTTCCCAGCATAAATAACGGTTAAAAAAACCCATAAAAATACAATCATCTTCTGATTTCTAATAAGTCCCCTCCCTCTACTGTCTTTCGGTGATGTCACTCTCCTGTCCCGCCAACCAGCCTGTGGAAGATGGACTGGTCCGTTTGGCACAGAGCAGCGGGGGTGTCGAACTCCACCACCTTCCCAGCATGCATCACCAGCACCCTGTCAGAGTCCATGATGGTGTTGATCCTGGTGAAAGAAAGAGAGAAACAACAGGGTTTAATTCCAAAATGAGATATCCAGCAAAAACAGTGACACCTACTCTTACAAAATGAAAACAAGTTACAGCGTATTTAAAGGGGAGCAGGTAAATTAAGATGTTTTAAATTAAGATAATTAAATTAAAATGTTTACATCCTAAATCCTCTATATTTTAGAGATATCGAATGATGACTTCAGGTAATTTAATCTATCGCCAAGATTGATATATACAGTACGTATATGCAATATACCGTATGTATGTAAATATACACTACCAGTCAAAAGTTTGGACACACGCTTTTTTACTTATTTTTACTATTTTCCACATTTTAGAATAACAGTAAAGACATCAAAACTATGAAATAACTCAAATGGAGTTATGCAGCGACCAAAAAACTGTTAAAAGAATCAAAACTATCTTATATTTTAGATTCTTTAAAGTAGCCGCCCTTTGCCTTGATGGAAAGGCAAAGGCTTTGGAAAGAAATTCATACATAGGATCAACTTCACTATTTATATTTGTCTAAGAAACTCATTTCAAGCATTTAAGCAGATGCCTTTAGATCAGAATGGCTTTAAGAGGATGAAAAACACAGAACATTCAATGAGGTGGGTCCAGACTTCTGACTGGTAAGTGTAGTTTTGGAAATAAACCGTTCAAACACAGTTCAAGCCCATGAAAATATTCACCTGTGGGCAATAGTGAGGACGGTCTTGTCCTGAAACTTCTCTCTGATCGTCTGCTGCAGCAGTTTGTCCGTCTTCTGATCCACGCTGGCCGTGGCTTCGTCAATACACAGAACCTGCAGGACGAGGAAACTATGTTCATGTTCCTGTTCTGTGATTTGGTCTTTCATGTATTAAATATACTGTACAGTATGTCTCATTACAGAGGGAGAGTCAATGTGTTGAGAAAGACGTGGTTTGAGTGCTTGTGTGGTTGAGTTCGAGAGTCAGTCGGCCCGTCCGGAGAGTCGAGCTGAGCGTGTAAGTTGCTCTACAGTGAAGTGATTGACAAGATTTGGATCAGAATGGATCGGTATCAGAGTAATATGCTGCAGCTGATCAGTTCTTACGTTGGCCTGGGTCAGCAGAGCCCGGGCCAGACACAGCAGCTGCCTCTGTCCCACAGAGAAAGACTTTCCTCTCTCTCCCACCTCAGCATCCAGGCCGCCTGAGAGACACACACACACACATACACACACACACACACATATTGAGACAGACATTAACATAAATATCTCTCATGATGCTGCCATGGAACTGTAAGGCTCTTTGGATAAAACTGTCCATCCAATGGCATATAAAATGTTTAACAGCATGTTATAGAAAATCAATTGCAGATGTGCAATATCTGGTAGCACACTTAAAACAGCACTAGGCAAGAGTTTTATGCGGTTAGGGTTAATAAAGGAGAGTGGACAGCCCACTCTAAAAAAAAATAGACTGGACCTATTAAAAAAACAACTTGATTTTATCTTTTATAACCAACAAAACAAGCTGTGGGACAGCATCCCAGCTGCATGTCACTGCTGGCACCAGTCTATTCTCAGGGAGCCTGTGGTAAAATTAAAACCGTTCAGATCAGTGGATGTCTTGAATCAACCATCACTTTCCTAATGGCCCCAAGCAAAACCTGACACCATCTCCAGAGGGCTTGGCTGTAGGGAAGGGCAGAGGGAGGCTTTCAGAGCAGCAGGAACATTCTTTAACTTGAACCAGACAGCCGCCCATCATGTGACCAGACGGGACCGGTGAGGGTGGAGCGACCCGTGTGAAATGAAAAGACTTTGAGTCAGATGGTTAGCTTCAAAACAAACGCACCTTGGCTTCAAAAACGTTGCTCTGCCCATCCTGACTACTCTATCATCCCTTCTAATCATCTCGCTTCATTCTCAGACTCCCTCTTTAACCCTTTTCATCCTCTCTCTCTCTCTCTCTCTCTCTCTCCCTCCCCCTCTCTCTGTCTCTCACCCATCCTGTCGACCACAGAGCGGAGGTGGCACTGGTCCAGGATGTCCAGCAGGTGCTGGTCTGGGTGTCGCCCACACGGGTCCATGTTCTCCCTGATGGTGCCGCTGAACAGGAACGGGTCCTGGGGAATAATGGCCAACTTGGACCTGCAGAGGTCGCCACCAGTACATACAAATAATTCAGTTAATCTACTGTGTGGGAACTTTGTTTTGGTCCTTGCACTCCTTGTTACTGACTGATTGTATTATATAATTTGACATTTTAAGGCTCTGAATGCAACGATAGATAATCTATGAAAAAGAAAAAACTACCTCAGGGTGTCTGCAGATTTCAACAAGTTAAAAAGACGTTTTTCATGCCAGTTAGAATGAACTATAAGACCAATTTTGCAACTGAAATACATGTGAAATTGACTGACTGCACTGACTTCTCACTGGAAAAACAGCAGACTAAGCAGCAACACATTTTTAAGATCTCTAAAACTGAACTTAAGACCTAAAATGCTAAACTTAACTGTATTCAAGACATTTGCGGTCTACATTAGGTCACAGATGATCATCTCATCCTCATCCATCCCCAGCACCACCTCCGTCCTACCTGAGCTGAGCCAGGCCCACGGTGCTGATGTCCAGCCCGTCTACGAGGATCTGGCCCTGGTTCAGCTCCACCATGCGGAACAGAGCCAGGAACAGGGTGGACTTGCCGGAGCCCGTGCGCCCCACCACGCCCACCTTCTCCCCGGGCCGCACCACCAGGCTCACCCCGTCCAGGGCGTTGGGGAGGCCCTCCCTGTAGGCCAGCACCGCCCCGCGGAACTCCAGCCAGCCCTGCTCCGGCCACGCCGGGGACAGCTGGTGTCAAAAACAGAGATAATGATAATGAGTATTTTCTATTGATTGTTTTTTCAATGAATCATTTAGTCTATAAAATGTGGCTTACTTAGTCTGACCAGCAGCCACAAAAACCCCAAATAATGAATTTTATAATGATATGAAATGGAGAAAAGCAAGCAAATCTTTCAGCAAGGGGTATTTTTACTTGATAAATGATGATCGACTGATTGATCATCTAATCGTTTCAGTGCTAATAATAATAATAATAATTTTATTTTTAGAGCCCTTTTCAAAAGCTCATGCCCCTTCTCCGAGGGTTGTCAAAAGGCATTCTGGGAAATATACATGTAGGAAACCACTAACTGATGTAGAAGTAGACAAGACAGGTCGAGGGAAAAGTGGGTTCACCAAAAAAGCACATTACACCTTCATCACAAAATAACTCCTGGAATACATTGATCATCACAGATCGATGATATGTAACACTGTAAGAGGATCCAAGGATGGATTTTTCAACAGGGAATCTCAATAAGACTTTAACAGGAATATAGCAAATAGCGAGACTGATGAGAGATCAGTTTGTGTCTGACCTGTGTGTTCTGGTGCTGTGGTTCGGTGGGCAGGCCGGTGGAGTATTCCTCAGTTCGCTCCACACTCACCAGCTGCATCTCTGTCTGGGTGAAGCTGAATATGAGGCCAGACAGCAGGCCGGTGATGGACAGGGCGTAGGACAGAGACAGGCCCACCAGACCTGGCAGAGACCACATGGACAGCAACAGTCATACTTAAGTTTTTAGAGAGACTGTCCCGCATTTAGAAGGTCACAGGTTCGATCAGTGTCCAAGGCTAAATGTTCTGGAGCAGGACGCCTTATTCTGGAATGAAACTCTTCATATACTGACACTCTGCTAGCGACCTCATTTGTCGACTCACCGGGATCAACGGAATGAAACTGGTGCTGGATGACGGCGATCACCCCGATGCCCGTCACCACGGCGACACCGATCATCTGCAGGCGGATGTCCAGCCACTGCATGGCGGCGTTGCTGAGGAACAGGCAGCGCTGGTTCTGCTCCAGACGCCTCGCGTTCTCCTCCTCAAACCTGAGACAAACACACATCACGCAGTCACTGTGAAGGTGTAACATTGTAACATCAATAAATCATCATCAATCGTTCTTACAACAGAAGACGTTCATTCATGAGTGTCTAAATTTTATACTGAAATATTAAGATTGTTTTATATCCTTTGTGTTTGTGTGTGTGTAATATGACCTTTATTTTTTTTTCGTGTGTGTGTGTGTGTGTGTGTGTGTGTATGTATATGTGTATCAATGTATCTGTACGAATGTATGTACTTATGTGTGTGTATATTTGTGTGTATGTTTGTATATACATATGTATATATATATATATATATTCTAGTATCTTTTTGGTGGACAAAAGCGTCCTTTTCTTGCCCTGACTTATCTGACACAGTGAAGTGCAACTACTAATAAATCTTTTATTTAATTTAGGTAATTTTCCAACAATCCTGTTCCCTGATGCCTCTCAGTGGGAAAGAAGAGAGCGAGGTACAGTATGTGGCATCGTCATCACAAGTCTGTTTGGGTCTCAGAGTGAGGCTGACAGTGAAATGCCACCAGGCTCACACACACATGGCTTCGTACATCGGGTTCTGAGCGGCAGATGGCTGCTTATGAGCTTTGGCGCACGCTGTCCATACACTGCCCATCAATGGCAACAGGCAAAGTACCATGCCAGCAACCATGCTCCTGAGTAATCCAGTACAGGGCGTCAGTACTGAGCTGGGTTAAAATGAAATATGAACTTGCCTACTTTTGTAACCTTTAGTTACTGAGCTGCCCAGTACAACCACAGTGGTCTACTGAGTGGTTTCACTGAAGCGACTGGGACATTAGCGCCTTGATGGTAGTTGTTGAGGGAAGGGAGAGTGTCAGTGTTTCACTTTCCCTTTTCTACATTTTTATTCACTTTTCTGAAGCAGATTAATATTCCAGACCAGACTGACAGGTAAGAGGAACCTTTACTACTTCTGGTTTGAGGAGACTTACTCCACAACTTTCCAAAATGGCGAAAAATAATGAAGTTACTAGCTGTGTTGTGATTCGCTCTGCATTTCCCCACGGGGATAATAAAGTATACAAAACACAAATACAAATACAAATTTACATTTTAGGCATTTAGATGAGATTCTTATCTGAAACAACTGATAATGAGCCCAATTCCTAGCTCACCAATATTACTATCAACCAATAACAGGGAACACAAGGGTAAACTGAGCTTGTGTGGGTTTACTCTCTAACAACATCCCTGGAAACTACAGCTGAAAGATATTGAAAAAAAAATCGAATTGTGATTATTTGACAGACTATTGCAATTGCGATTTAAACTGCGATTCATATCATCACAACTTTTTCTTGTCATACATTTTTTTTAGAACCTTAAAATAGTTTAAGGAAAAGTGATTTTGTTAAAAAACAGATGTCAGTGTGCAGGATTTTGATGAAAGGTTTTGATTCATGGACCAAAGATCACCTGCAGCTCTAAAACACCTTGTTCACACATACAGTTTGGACGCTTCTCTCTCTTAAGCAATTAATTGCAGCCTCTGTGATTTTTGCAGAAGTTCATATCACGATTTCAATCTTTTTTTCGATTAATTGTTCAGCTCTACTGGAAACATGAAGACAACGTCCTGTATGTCGGTGTCTCTGACCTGGCGGAGCTGCGGCTGGCCCGGACGGTGCCGAGCCCGCTCAGCGTCTCCGAGAAGTGGGAGTAGACGGGCGACAGGGTGAGGCTGCACAGGCGCTTCAGCTCCCGAGACGTGTGCCGGTAGAAGAGCTGCGTGCGGTGGTACAGCAGGCCCAGGGGCAGCAGGGGCACTAGGACCCAGGGCAGGCCGTAGCTCATCACCACCAGCATGCCCAGCAGGCCGAAGACGTTGGCCAGCAGGATGTTGAGGACGAAGGGCAGGCTGTCGTCCACGCTGTACAGGTCCGAGGAGAAGCGGTTGAGGACGCGGCCCAGGGGGGTCGTGTCGAAGAAGGTCATCGTGGCCTGAGGGGCGAGGAAGAGAAGTGAAGAAGAGGACGGATAGACTGAAAGTGATGCTGAACTTTGATAGTATCTTGGGTTGTGTCTCTTCCTCCATGATAAAACCCCAAAATCAGTGATTCTGTGATCTGTTGCTCTGGTAGAGGAGACTGGAGAATTGTGTATTTTTTTTTCTTTCTCCATTCACTGCCATTGTATGGAGGAACAGTCTGAAAATCACATTCTAGCACATAAAAGAACGCAGATACTGACAATATATAAAAAAAAAGAGCTGAATTTTTTTAACTGAATCGCTTTCTTTATGTTATTAAACCAACAAGTGTAACACCGAATCCGGTCAGAAGAATTTCGGTGTTACACTTGTTCAAACTGAAAGGTTTTATAAAGATAAAGAAAGCCTTTATGTCCTTTATGTGCTAGAAGTGTGATTTTCAGACTGTTCCTCCATACAATGGCAGTGAATGGAGAGAGAAAAAAAAAACACACAATTCTCCAGTCTCCTCTACCGGAGAAACAGATACCAGAGAATCACAGATTTTGGGGGTTTTATCATGGAGGAAGAGACACGACCCAAGGTACTACCAAAGTTCAACAGCACTCTAACAACTACCAGAAAAGTGACCTTGATAAAAGTTATTGCTGCTTCCAGTCGGTCCTGTGGAGCGGCTCAGCTTCCCACAGCACCAAACTGTGGCAGAGCAGAGCAGTACTGTAAATAAAAAGACACAGAGGCTGTGTTCAGACGGGCAGCTCACGTCCGATTTTTAGGCCTATCCGATATGAGTCAGATGAACAGCGATAATCCACATGGAATCCGGTCTGTTCACATGCTTGTTTTTCCCCATCTCTCCCCATGTGATGCGTATCTGAGGTCACGTTGCAACAAGAGCAGCACAGAACAAGAAACCTGGAATAAAGCCAGCAAGATAATTTGGTGACAGCAGCACCAGACAACATGGCAGATCCCAGGACCAGGAGATACCAGGAGAGACCAGAATATCAACTCCTCTCAGCTGTTCTAAAATTCACTGTAAAGCGCAGCCTCTCGCGGCTTATTGCTTAAATACATGGTTTTTAGCAGAAGACATCAGACTAATAACTGGGATAAGTATCTTTGCCAAAGTGCTGAGCCAAACATGAGACAAAGAAATTAGAGCAGTGGTTCTCAACCTTTTTGGCTCATGACCCCGTAAAACAAAGCAAAGCCTCCTCACATCCCACATTACCGGCTGCATATACAGTGAGCTCAACCAAAAAATGTTTTTCCCTTTTCCAGGTTATTTCATTTGATTTATAAGGAGTATTTCACAATGAAAAAAGCAAAAAATGAGAGAAAAGTCATACAAAATTGGCATGATAATAAATGTATATAGTAGAAATATGTTTTTTTCCTATCCCATAAATCATCTTGTGACCCTCCAAAATCAGCTCACAACCCCTTGGGCGGTTGAGAACCACTGTATTAGAGAGCCCAAATCAATTATTTTGACCTTTACCAAGGCCTTTTACAAGATCTTTACCAAATAAACTTTTTTTTTTTACCCTTTAACCTTAACAGGTTTTGCTGAGCATGCATGCTGTTTTCCCAGCTACTCCCTCCATCACATGATCACCATGGAAACACCCAATACACCCACAGTCTTCTACTTCTGCATGCTGAGCAGCAGTGGTGGAAAGTAACTAAGTACATTTACTCAAGTACTGTACTTAAGTACAATTTAGAGGTACTTGTACTTTACTTGAGTATTTCCATTTCATGCTACTTTATACTTCTACTCCACTACATTTATTTGACAGCTTTAGTTACTAGTTACTTTGCAGATTTAGATTATTAAAACAAATTATAAATCAACTAATAAATTATGATATATTTTTATAGGTTAAGCTACCCAGCAGTATATAAAGTAATTAAAATTAGCTCCACCTTTACCAGCTGCAACATTAAAGTGATGAACACATTAATGCATCAATAATTATAGTCCAATAACATGATATATATGATTCTGAAATGGGCCATTCTGCATAATGACTACTTTTACTTTTGCTACTTTAAGTATATTTTGATGCTAATACTTTTGTACTTTGACTTAAGTAACATTTTGAATCCAGGACTTTTACTTGTAACAAAGTATTTTTACACTGTGGTATTGCTACTTTTACGTAAGTCAAAGATCTGAATACTTCTTCCACCACTGCTGAGCAGCTCCAGTGGAGCAGATTTTCCCAGCTAGTCAGAGGTTTCATACCGAGACAGCCTTTCAGTCACCGGACCTTTCAACTGCTGCTGCCAAATCTGAAAACACACTCGGTCTGTTGGGTTCTGCCTGTGAGCCAGGGGGGGCCGGACAGCTGCTCAGATGACGCGCACCTTAAGGATCCTGTCCAGCAGTCTGTTGTGGACGACTGTGGCGGCGCAGATGGCTCCGTAGGCGAAGAGGAAGGCTCGGACCGCGGTGAAGACGGTGTTGGCCGCGGCGATGGAGCCGTACACCGTCAGGTAGAACTTCACCTCCGAGCTCACGTTGCCTAAAGAGGACGACTGCACCGAGGACACAGCGGACCTGGGTGGGTACACATGAAAGTTTTATCAGGATTTTAGTTAAAAGGTTGCATAAAGACAGTGAAACGTAACATAATTCAACGTAACATGAATCCTAAATATACTCGTGTAATCTCAATATGAAAAAGGTAATCATCCTCATAAATCGTAGCAATGATTCCTTCTAACAATACATTTTTGATGCCACTTTTTATACCAAAATGTCATCCAATATTACTGTAGCACTACTAATACAAGAAATCCCACTGGGTCTTTTTTAAAATGTCCTGAAGAACAAATCAAAGAAAATTCAGGCATTCACGAATCTTTCTGATATCAGTTTAAAACAGTTTCCATTTTGATATTATTTTTTATAATGCCGTAATATCATATAGTGAATATATAATGTGCTGGTTTGGGTTGATGCCATTCAACCTACGCATTGCCGGGTTCTTTAACATCAAACATGACATCAATCAACTATAACCCTTATTGCCGTGGTTCTCAACGTGGGGTCCGGGGACCACCAGGGGTCCTTGAGGGGGTTCCAGGGGGTCCCCAGCAAATTGATGAATTGTTAAACTTCACCATTATTTCATTTACAAGAAGTTAACACAATTAGAGAATGAAGAAGAATGATTATTTTGATTATAGTTTCTCTGATATCTCTCTACCTAGAATACAGTTAGTCATGGAATTCTGGACAAAATCATATCTAACAATAAAAAATATTCTCAGATTTGGGTCCGAGAGACAAAATCTCATCAAATGGGGGTCTGTGGCTCTAATGTGGACTAAATTAGGGGTCCTTGATATGAAAAAGGTTGAGCATCAGTGCCTTATTGATCCATCAACTCACATTAGTCCTCCAGGTGAGAAGAGCAGCAGGTAGGGGGAGCTGTAGGCAGCGGGGGAGGAACCGTTTGTCCAGGTGGAACCGTTGTTTTTCAGCTCCGAGATCCAGTGGGACAGCCACCAGTCGGACACGTTCTTAGAGGCTGAATCAGACAGAAACACGACAGCAAGTTTGTTGGCTCGCCAAAACTGGTAAGCTCCACCCTGCTTGGATTTAAAACAGTAAAACCCATCTAAGATAACTTCTCTGCCTTATTAGATGTTATATTGTGAAGTGTGGAAAAAAAGCTTGAAAAAAGCGTTCCAGAGATAGGGACTCGAGTCACAGTTTTAATTGCTTGAGACTTGACTTGATGCATGAAGAGAAGACTTGAGACTTGACCTGACTTGGGTTCTGGTAACTTGGGACTTGACTCTGATTTGTACTCTGATGACTTGAAAAGGTTTCTAAAGTCTTGACAAAAGATCTTGTGTTTGTGTAAATGACTTAGATTGAAAGTGATGAGATTTGTTCCAGCAGACGACTGAATTTAAATTCTGTTTTCTGAATTTGTATGGAATGATGAATTTATTGAAGTTGAAACTGATTATAGAAATCAAACTCATGATGCTCTTACCAAGTTTTTATCCTATTAAAACCATATTGCATTGAAAAGTCCTAGATATTTAGTTTTCTTAAAGATATTAAATTGATACTGGACTCTTGATTTGTTCTGACTTGACTTGCTGTTCTACATTTAGACTTGAGACTTGACATTAATGATTTGGACTTGACTTGGTAATCTACATTTAGACTTGTGCCTCAAGACTTGAGACTGACTTGGGACTAGAGCAAAGCTGACTTGGTCACATCTCTGAAGCGTTCAAATACGAGTTGCATGTAGGTCTCATGCCTTGAGATCCGATTTTGTACCTCATGTGATCCAGATCAGAATCAAACAAAATGCGCCTCCATGTAGATTTTCCCGTTCACACTGATTAGAATCAGCAGATGTAAGGGGGAAAAATAATCAGAAATGTGACACTTTCAGCTGCAGTGTGATTGAAGCCTTAGGCACTCTGGATGGATGGAGGCGTCCAGTGGAAGACGGATGATGATGAAATGCTGAGCGGTGGATCCAAACCTTGCATGAGGAGGAGAGACATCAGGATGGAGACAGCCAGCGCTCTGCCCACAGCCACCCAGTAGGTGTGGTAAACTCTCCAGGCGAGCCCCCCCGCCTGCTTCTGCTCCGCCCCCGACAGGTCAGGGTCCTCCTCTGCACACAGCTCACTGGACGAACCCGGCTCCTCCTCCTGCTCCACACCACCTGGTGCAAATCAAATAATGTTTGTCAGACTTTCCTACAATGTCAGTACCAATACCAGACTGAAAGAAGGTATTGTATTTCCCCAATAATTTTTTCAAGAGCCATGTGTAAGTTATTTTAGTTCAATGGCTCCAAATGAATGGTCCAAATCTACGCTTTCAGTAAAAGTGATGAATTAGATTGATAGTTGGTATCAGCCGATAATTCAACTTTAGTATTTGGAATCAATACATTGAAAAAGTAGAATCGGTACATCTCTACTGTTTTAGTCCGGCAGTTATGACTCAGAGTTAAGATACCTTTCTCTTTCGTGTTGTGGTCGTTCTTCCGCTTTTTAGGCACCGCCTCTACCAAAGGAAGGATTTCTGCCGGAGTGCCTGTTTAATAACATTAATAATAATAATAAAACTATATTTATAAAACACCTTTCATACGAATGTGTAACTCAAAGTGCTTTAAAGAGTAACAGACACACACAATAAAAAAAAAAGGAAAAAGCAAATGAGTGTCAGAAGGTTTAGGCTATATTAAAGTTAATTTTGTATACTAATGTGTGATTGACAGCTTATGTCGTACTATCCAAACTGTCCTGATTGTCCTGGTAAATAAAAAAAAACAATTTAAAAAGATCTTTACAAAGTGAAAATAATATAATTTCAGTGTTGTTGTCACGATACATATTGTCACATTTCTGTATTGCGATAAATTGAATTTCAATATATTGTCCCATCCCTAGTACTTAATGTAGTTTAAAACAAACCCATTTTGAAAGAATTATCTGCAGATGCTCCTTCACTGATCTAGTCAGCACCTTCCACACAAAAGCCATGGAAACATCTGAACCTAATTCCAGTGGCCACATGTAACATTGCAACCTTTCAAAGCCCATCTTTGCTACCTGTTCTGATGATTGTTCCATTGTCCATGAGCACCACCATGTCAGCTCTGTCCGCAAACTCTATGCGGTGTGTGCAAAGGATTCTGGTCTTTCCCCTGAGGATTCCCATGATGCATTTCTGCATCAGGTGGTGAGCCACGTCGGTATCGACGGCTGCCAGCGGATCATCCAGGAGGTAGATGTCTTTCTCCTTGGGTGATTATGTTGGGCCGGAAAACAGAAGGAAGACAGAGGTGACATCAAATGTTATACTAACAGAAGATAAAGAAATGCTTTTCTGGTTTCATTCTATGTGAGCGAGGGCATTTTTTTACATTTAAAATTTTAGGCATATAACTAAAGTGAACAGGTTGACAGGACATGTGACTGTTGTGGGGATCAAACCTGTGACCTTCCAGTTACAGCTCAGTCTCTAGAACAACTAATCCACCTTGCATGTCTTCATAAAAAAAAATTGAGCCCCTGACTGATGTATAACTGCACAGATATAAAGGCCAATTTAATAAAGGCCTTTTGTAGTTATATCAGTATCAGCATTTTGTACCACCTATGCATCACTAATAAAACTTGACATTTTGGCACAATAACTTCTGTGAATATGTAATTGTGTAGATTAAGTGTAGTGTAAGATCACAATTACAGTAGATCTTTGAAAGAAGAAGAAAATAAGTGTATATATGTATGTTTCAAAGCACATGATTATGATTTATATTAAATAAGAATCAATTTTACTGGTCAGTACGAGCTGCCGCAAGCCAAATTTGAGGAGTTATTTTCCAAGGAAATGTTTGGATATCATGCAATGACCTATCAACAGAAATACTGGATATCATTAATTTTCCTCCCCAGTAATACATACTGGAATCAAATTCAATAATCCTTTATCAGTCGGCTCCTGCAAGTGTTTGGTTGGTAAAGCTCCCTAGACTCAGACAGCATACTGACCATGTAGACGGCTCTGGCCAAGGCCAGCCGGGCCTTCTGTCCTCCGCTCAGAGTCACTCCGTTCTCCCCCACTTCTGTCCTGTCGCCGCTCGGCAGAACCTGAATAAACACAGGAGGCTGCAGTCAGGCTGGTGGGACTCATTTACCAATATTTCACATTTACGACAAAAGCAACTGAAACACTGGGCCAAATTGATTTAAGAGTCTATATGGAGTGGTTTGTGCTCTTTATAAATAGTCCAAAAAGAAGTATGCTTCAGGTGCGTAGGTTCCACAAAGCATAATGGGGTGAAGATGGTGTAAACAGAAATGTTTTCTTTTGTTGGTGCACCTTGTTTTGTTATTCTAATACATTTTTTGCACTTTTTTTGCACTATTATGTAAATAAATATTTTTCAAATTTTTGCATCAGTAAGTCTCTATTTTGGATTATTCCTTTCATAGCCAGTGTGCGAGTTCTTTTCATCATCTTTCAGCCCAAATTGATTTAAAACATGTCATAACCATTCAAACTGTGTGCAAAGCCACAGTGCTACCTGGTTAGATATCAATTCAAGCACACTGTATTTAGGAAAGATTGATTTTGAGTACAGACGGTCCGATGAGTACTGATTTGGCGTTTTGATATCTGCTTGTAAAAAAGCTCTTACCAGACGCTGGTTGCTTCCTGACCCCCCCACAATACAGGAGTGGATAGACTTGGTAAATGAAATATATCTAATGGAAAAAATTACTTTTTCACTCACACAAAAAAATACATTTATTAAATTCTGGTCGAAATGGGTCTCTTATGTGCGGCCCTTACGGCCAGATTTTGTGGAAGTGACAAATTAATGATCTGTTTTTGTTGTTTTATTTTTATTAACAAAACTCATCATTGTTTTTTCTGGTCTCCTACCTCCCTCTTTTGTCTCTCCCCATATTTGATTTGTCGAAACCTCTCCCAACTCTATACAGACACACCTAACTTTCTCTGCCTGTACAAAGTTCTAGAAACCTACAATTGTTGTAATAAATAAAAAAATTTAGAAGGATTTTGGGAAGGAAAGAGGAAAATTGTACATGTGCATAATGATACAATTCAACTATGTAAAACCTCTGCTTATCAATATCTCTACTGTATTGATGTATGTCTCTGGTAATTTAAATCCCTGTTATCCCTAAATAAAGAATAAAAAAAAAAAAAAAGATATCAATTCAAAAAATTTCAATTTACCTTTAGAGGCCCAAAATAGCACTGTAGTGTTATCAACTTGCTGTTTTCACTAAACACTAAAGTGAGGACTGAAAGAGTGAGAGGAAGCGAGGATTAATTCAATAAGAAGCTGTGGTTTTCTCTATATGACAGAAATTATAATAAAGCAAATTCTTAGGAGGAAAAAAAAAAGAAGATAGATGCTAACACTGAAAACACTATATGTCTCCCTGTACAGTCACCCAGCATATCAACATATAACACAGTAGTCACAGTAATATATACTGTAGATGTATGTAATAATTATAAGACAGGAAAGCAGATAGCTGTGTGTTTGTATGGATCGTACGTTGAGGTCGTCAGAGAGTGCGCAGGCCTCGATCACCGCCTGGTAGAAGGTTTGGTCGTACTCCCGGCCGAACAGGACGTTGTCCCGCACCGTGGCGTGCTGGATCCACGGCTCCTGGGACGCCAGGCCGAAGCCGCCCTCTCTGCCCTCAACGAACACCGCACCCCCGAGCCTGCGGACAGCAAGGAGAGACCGAGGAGGAATCTCAATAATCTGCTTCTTTCATCTCCTCTGAACACGACATCAAAGAAAAGTTCAAAAGGGAAGAATCTTGGATCTGATGTGTTTCATGAGGACAGAGGAATGAGGTCTGAACTTCGACTGCCTGTTAAAGTGCTACATGTAGTATTTTAACATCAATAAATCATTACCACATTCATTTTCAGACATTAGTATGATTACCAGAAACAAACAAGACCATTGACTGGCCTCTACACTGTATTTTACATCTAAAATCTGCTGGATTGCTTTACGGCACAAAATCTGCTGGATTGCTTTACGGCACAAAACAGGAAGAGGTTCTGTTCTTCCAGAGCAAACGGAGCTAAAGCTTTAAAGAGTTTCTGGCAGCAGATGGTGGAAGGAGGGAAAGGAAGATGGAAGCGATCGAAGCAAATTTTGAGTAAAGTTTGAGTAAAGTGCCTGTACCTGTTGAGTTCCCCAGTGAGAGCGGCCAGTAAGGAACTCTTCCCACAGCCGACCTTCCCCACCACAACAACAAGAGAACCCTGAAACACACAGGGGGTCAACAGTTACCTTCTGCTCTACAGCAAGGTTATTATAGTTTTGTATTTTTCATTCGTTTTTATTTTTTATTTCGTTTTGACTTTTTGTTTTCAATTTCAGTTTAGTTTTAATTCGTTTTTAAAGCGGGTTTGCTAGTTTAGTTCAGTTTTTATTTTTTGAAAAATGCTTAGTTTTAGTTTAGCTTTTATTAGTTTGTGTTAGTTTTAGTCTTTTTTTGTAATATGGGGTATTTGTCAGGGGCGAGATTCAAAAATTCAAAATACTAAGCTTATGTATGAAATAAATTGACAAAGACGAAAACTAAAGACATTTTCTCTATAATTTTAGTTTATTTTAGTTAGTTTTGTAAACACACAATGCAGTTTCAGTTAGTTATCTTTTTTTTTTGTAAAGCCTCGTTTGTATTGTTATTTCAGTTGACGAAAATGTTTTTTCACACATAGTTTTCGTTAACGATAATATCTTTGACCTGGAGATGGAAGTTGATGGTAATCCCCAATGTTAACAGCTATCGCGGGAAATTAATAAGATCCTATCTATTACTATAGAGTGTGATCCACTATGCATGTTACTTGGGATACTGAATGGCTTACTGATAAATATAAAGGGAAACTCTACAAAATGCTAACATTCTGTGCAAGAAAATGCATCCTTTTGAACTGGATAACAAACAAAATTCCATCTAAATCATATTGGCATAAGGTCATACTTGAATATGTATCATTGGACTATTTGACATGCATGTTACATCGCAAAGACAATGTATTTCCTGGAACATGGGAGCCTTTTATGTCATATATTGGTTTATATATCTCTGCTATTCTTACAAGAGGGTTTATGCAGTATGGACCTGTGTGATACCTGCTATTTAGCTATTTGTTATTTTTATTTTATGTAATTCCTGTGTCACTTGCCTGTTTAAATGTGTGAGTCTGTGAGCCGAGATGTTATATTTTGTTTTGATTTTGTCCCTCTTTTAATTGTTGTTTTTGTTGATGTGTGTTGCTTCGACGCAATCATAATGTTTTCTGAATCAAAAATCAATAAACACATAAAAAAAAAAAACAGCTGTCATCAGAAAATGAAAAACAAAAATGTAATCAAGGCTGTGAAATCTCAGTTTTAAATCTCAAGTCATAGTTTCGCTTTCACAACCTTGAATACATCTGTATCATCTGATGAATGATTTAATTTGACTCCAATTATGTTAAAGAGATACCACTGAATTTCAAATTGTACGTTGTTGCTTTTTATTCATTAGGCATTTGTACAGTATATAGGAATGCTTATTGGCCCAGTTCAGTAAGTTCAAAACACATCAGGCACTTAAAAAGTCTCTTTACTGACACTTTGGTTAACTGACAAAAGCCTTGTTGACATTTGTAAAGCTAAAGGAAAAATGCTGAAACATATTTCCTCGTAATATGACAGATGCTTTGTGAAGGGAAAACAGAAGATTTAAAATTCATAATTTCGAGGCATCCCCTTAATCTTGTGTTCACGTCATGGACAGATGACAGTTTGCAGCGTTTCCTCTGTATGTGGCGGTGTTGCTAGGGGATATTTTTAGTTTTTTGGTCTGTTTTGGTCCCAGTTGTGTCTCTAATAAAGGTTGCAGTGCTAAAAATGTTTTTGTTTGGATTCTTTATCATAGTAAAAACATTCACTTTAAACAGCAGGACGACACTATTTTGTTTCAGAGGGAATTTGGGCTAAATGACACTGTTTTAGTTTCACATTTTCTCTAGCAGCAGTGCATGAATAACAGAGGAAAGACAGAGTATCAGAGCATCAAAAACAATGAATATATGTACTTCACAGCATATACTGTACCTTAGTTATGTTGAGGTTGAGACTGTGCAGCAGCAGACTCCCTTTAGCAGCTCCGGTCTCTGTCTCCCCCTCTGCGGGATGGTCCGGGCCGTCGGACCCCTGCCAGGAGAACGAGCCCTGGCTCAACAGGACGGAGGTCTGAAGGTCTTCAGGAGACACTGTGGACAGAGACAGGTTTCTCAACGCAATGAAAACATGACTGACTTATATGATAATGTCTAACAACTGTTAAAGGGGCAATAAGTGAGGTTTTTACTGCCCCATAGGACAAAACGACCAGGTTGATATGGTCTCTATTATGTGAATGTGACTTTATTGTTTGTGTCCATTGCAAGCCAATGTAAATCAAGGGGACAGGGAGGTGGGTTGGTGTTAGACTTGTGAAAGAGAAGTTCAATAGGCGATAGCTGCCTTCATAGATTACTTAATTCCCCTTTAATATAACATTTAATATAACTTTGGTTATGCAGATCCATGAATCATTCAAAGCAAGAAATAAAAAGGGCAGATGAGAAGAACTTTTTTTCAAACCAAAATTTTGTGCTACTTCATGTGTACATGTAATGATTATATAAATACGGTGAGTGTTAAAAACATTCAGAAAACCTGCTGTTTCCTTGAAACAGACTGAGCAAATGAGGAAAGATGAAAACTAAGATCCCTTATTGATTACATAATACATCCAATTCAGTCAATAAGGGGAGATGTATAATATATGTATGAGCTTTTCCATTGCCTCTAAAACAACATTTACACCATCATGGGACACCAAAACCCTCCATCGAAACCCGGGCTGATGAAATTATTTTAGGTACATTAGCAGCTCTTTAAGACAGGGAGACCCAACCCACCTATTCAATGACTCCCATCCATGTATAAATAAGTCCATTGTATAAAGCAAAGACACAGAGCACCACACACACACACACACACACACACACACACACACACACACACACACACACACCCGGCAGCATACCCAGGCTGTAGTATGCGTTGAGGTCCTGGTTGGCCAGCTGGAGGAAGCGCTGGATGCGCTCCAGAGACACCTTGGCCTCCAGGATGCCGTTGAGCACCCAGGGGAAACAGTTCAGCGGCAGGATCAACATTCCCACCAGAGCCAGGGTGGTGAACACCTGCAGGGGAGAGGGAGCTTCACCTCTGTGTCTGAATCAATACAGATACTATGGTCCGCTCTAAAAAAAAAAACAGGCTGCATGTTCCTTCTTTACATTTTACTCCTTCATTCAGGGGAGAGCAGAAGATCTTGCACCGTTTCTGTGAGATTAGTTTTCAGTGGTAACTTTGTACTTTTATTGATTGATTGCTTGATGTCTTCATTTTGTATTGTACATGGTCACTTTTTGTTTGGTTCTTGGATTTGGTCACTTTTTGTTTACATGGTATGGAGCAGTGGTGGCCAATCATGGGTCACGCTGTATTTGGATAGTCCAATGTTGATACTCAACTTCCTATCAAGTGTAATGTGTCACAAAAAGTTTCAAGTCATTCTCATAATTGTGTGCAAAGTCTACAGATATTCAGTATCCAGGCCAGGAGTAATTTTAGGGTTGGGGTTAATGTTAGAAATCAGGTCAGGGTTAGAGCTGCACAGTCTGTAGAAATGCACCAAATAGACAAGTGACACTTTGTTGAACATCTAGTTTTTTGAGATGGACTGAGTGCTGCTCGGACGTGATGCGTCTTTCTCGCAATGAATCTTGGGGCTTTCCATTCGATCTCGTCGGTCAAGTCTACATCCTTAACTGGCAAGTAAACTTCGGGGATCTTTATCCGCCCTCTGTCCTCTCGTTGTTTTGTTTTGGAATCATGATTCAGCGGTTAGATATTATGTCAAACGCGCCACGGAGGACACAAGAATGCATATTGAGAAAGAGCCAGAGAGACATTTATTTATATGAAAACAGTGCAGATTATGAGAAATATTATGAGATTATTATTATTGTATTTTACTTGATTTTATGCATTCTATGTACTCTATTTCTTAACTTTATTTTTATTATTATTCAGTGGGTTTTATTTTCCATCTTATGTTATGCTCATTCTATGTCTATTTTCATGCATGTCATTTCTTTGTTGTAAAGCACTTAGAGCTGCATTTCTTGTATGAAAGGTGCTATACAAATAAAGTTTATTATTATTATTATTATTATAAGAAACTATAATTATTATTATTATTAAAAAACATGCATTGGACACCAAGGGAGACCGGCGGGCTCACCGGCCCGGCTTCCCTACCTTGGCTGCAGTCAGTTGGTTTCCCAGCAGCACGTATGTGACGAAGGTGAGGATGGAGATGACCACAGGCAGAGCGGCCCAGGTGTACACACACACCGCGTCCAGGTACTTGAGGGCCTTCAGGTGGGACAGCTCTCGCCCGCGACAGTCGGCCACCTTCTGAGTGAAGTGAGGCTCCCAGCTGTAGAACTTGATGACGCGGATCCCGAAGAGGATCTCCGTCATCAGCTGTGAGGGGGGAAGACGGAAAATTATAAAGAGAATAACCTGAATCTCAGTCACTTCTTGGCACTGTGGTAGAGCTGGGCAATATTTACATTTATCATCTTTCAATAGAATCATATTGTGATGAAATAAGGATATCAAGTTATCGTGACGCACAATTCTGTAGTCTAAACTAATGATAAAAAGCAAATACTTATTAAAAATGAGATCTGAAACAAATGAGGGAAGATCACCTGAAAATTGCACTTTTATTGTACTTTCTATTACCATGCTGTTCAATGCAATGAACATCAATTTGATTAATGTGATTCTGCTTATGCTAACAGATATCATTATACTGTATATCGATGTTGAAATACTTTATGATTATCGTGATATTAGTTTTGTCCAGCCCATCTCTGTGGTGAACGGGCAAATACTGCATCAATACACAATGAGAGGATTCCTGTTCCTATGTGGATTGGTAACTCCTTTAAAAAAAAACAACTGTACAAGGAAACTCACACTTATGTTTCCAGACATCAGTACTGCAGCATGCAGGCAAGTCTCCCAGTAGCATAGATACTGATGTTACTTTACTGTAGGTTTCTGTGTGTTACTGATATATTTTGTTCAGCCTATGTGAGCAATTTCCTTGTTGTGCTTTGGTCTGTGTATTGTACACCGGGTAAATTTAGCTAAGCAATCAGATTGGTCAAAGACGTGTTCTGTGATAAATCCCATAAAGCTCAGCCTGTGATTTAAACTGTGATTTATTAGTTACTATGGCAACTCTTGTGCTAACCAGGGAGCTAGTTAGCAATCTTTCTGGTGTTCTCCTGTTTTATTAGACAATACTCATGCTTTTGTAACTGTTGTATAAAAGCCATAAAACCCTTGATTGCATTCTTTACTGGGACTATGGGTACATCAGTTTTATTTCTAAACAGCATCACTTGTGTTATTTAAGTGACAAAGGAATTTCCCACAATGGAATCAATTGTGTAATACTATTACCACTACAGCACTTGTAACAACAGCGATCCAAACAGGTCTCACCTTAACACGGCTGTCCTTGTACCTGAGCATGTGTTTGTTGTTGTCAAGGATACGGGAAGCAAGGACCTTGTTGAGCGGCACCAGCAGCAGGGCCACGGCCAGGCCGCCCAGGAAAGACACGCCCACCTGCAGGTACAGCAGGTAGAGGGCAATAGAGAACTGGAAGGGCAGGCTCCACAGCTCGTGGAAACTCCTGAAGAAGTTGACCACGCGGTCGGAGTCCGTACTCATGAAGTTCACCACCTCTCCCAGGGTGAAGCGGGCCAGGCTGCTGCCGCTGACCCGCAGCGCTTTGCCGTAGATGGCCGAGACGAGAGCGGCGCGCGCCGACAGCGCCACCTTGGAGACCTCGAAGACGAAGATGTTTTGGAGGAAGGCCGACAGCAGGCTGCTGGCAAACAGCCCCAGGGCGCACCAGGCGCCCCAGCTGACAGGGGCTCCCTCCTCCTCCATGAAGGCCACCAGGCTGCTGAGGAGCAGCGGACCGGCAAAGCCCAGCATGTTGCCCACCAGCTTCAGCAGGCCCAGCATGTAGTACCGCAGCCCGAACGCCTTGTGCAGCACCCTCAGCAGTCCCACCTCGCCGTCCAGCTCCAGCGGCTCCTCCTGGTAGCGTGAACTCCAGGTGCCATTCAGCAGATTTCTGCTGACCGGCCTGGGCCACTGATCCTGCCGGTTTCGGGCCGCCGCCCCCTGCTGGCTGGCCTCCCAGCACTGGCGGAAGTACCGACAAATCACACTAGTGCGTAGTTTCCGGGGAAGGTGATAGACGTCGCACGGTCTGTCCAGTTCTCCACGCTGCCCTCGCCGCAGGAGAGGGTTCAGCCACAGGTAGAAGAGCCGGGAGACACAGCCGCTCCCGTCCTCAGCCACCATCTCACCTGTATCTGGGTAAGCGCTCTCCGGAATGAGGGGCGATCCGTCCACAGCGTTGATGTACAAGGTGTACCCAGCGTCACCGACGCAGGGGAACGCAAACGCCAGGAGGTAAACCACAAGAGAGAGCGTCCGGGCCGCAGCGAGCGCAAACCGCGTCACTCTGAGAGGCTCTGCCAGGTCCAGATACACCTCGCTGTAGCAGTAAGACGTCAAGGTGATGACCAGGTTCGGGACAGAGAGGAGAACCAGCAGAAGCAGCGCCGGAGGCCCTCTGGTCCTTCTGAAGGCGCTCCGCTGGAGGACGACCATGGCGCTGAAGTGGACCAGCCAGGCCAGGAGGGCGCAGCCGTCAGCCAGGAGGTCCAGGTACATGTCCCCCGGGCGGAGGAGGGTCACCAGGACGACGTCTCCAGTGAAGAGCAGCGCCAGCAGCAGGGCGGAGGCCAGCCTGAGCCTCCAACCACATGGAGGAGAAGTCTGGAGGAGGCTGCATCTGAGGAGCAGACATGAAAGAGACTCACTTGTTTAAACATTCACTGACCAAGAAAGATTTGGTGAGAATGTATGCTGTTTTTTTTCTCTATTTCACACTCCATCAGTTACAGGCATTCATACCTGAGTTGCCCAGTTCTACTCTTGGCCACTAAGCGCTTCAACTGGAGCAGTTGGGGGTTAGGTGCCTTGCTCAAGGGCACCTGGACAGTAATTGACCATTTGAAAAATAATGATTGACATAGCGATCCACCAATCCGTGCTTAGCTTCCGTCTACTTCCTCCGACATGCTGCTCCGTCAGTTCTGACAGTTCCAAATGAGCCTCCGACACGCACTGAGAGTTTGGCTTTTGTTGCAGCGGTTTGACTCTGACAAGGTAAAAATGTGTTTTTTGGGGAACCACAGAGTCGGATTATAGCGTCCATCTTCAAAGTCTGTCAGAGATACATAGCAACGGTAACTAAGGGGGGCGGGAGTTAACAGAAATGTTGCATATTGCAATTGTTGAGGGAGTGGAGAGCCATTCATTCACTTTTCCTGCCCAGATTTTCCCAGTATGTCCAGGGATTTGAACTGGAATCTTTACTGGGAGATGATTTCCTGTTATTTTTGTGTCCTGATCACATCCCACATATTTGGGCAAAAAAATATTACAAATAAAACATATTTCAGTTGCAAATTAGACTTGGCATGCATGTCTCTTGTTTTGAATACGCTCGGAGCTTGAATTCCATCGTCTTCTAATGTTTAAAACATCAGAAAGTATTGACAGATATTATAAGGCCTGATGTGTTCAGAAGTGAAAAGTCTGTTGATGCAAGAGTAGGACTGCTGTTGAGTTTTCACAGAGATTAACAGCAAAACTGAATGAAGTTCCGCTTGTCTTTTTACACCAGAAGTTTATTTTCCTTTTTGATACATAAGCTGTGTGTATTATTTTTTTTATTTACCTTTATTTATTCAGGTTGGTCAATTGAGAGCAGGTGCCCTCTTTTACAATGACGCCCTGATACAATACAATAACAATAAAGCATCACAGAGGAAAAGTAAAACACAATACAACAACACAATATAATGAAAATACATAAAGCCATACATATACATATAACACAAAGCATCTTTGCAGATCAATAGAAACAGGAACACTCCACTGTTACCATGTCCGTCAGTAAAACCTTAAAGTGATTGAGTGAAACCAGTGAAACCATCTGTTTTAGTTTCAGCAATTCCTGCAGCCTGTTCCACTTGTCTGGTGCATGAAAACTAAAAGCTAATTTCCCAAGTTCAGTGTTAATGAAGGGAGTTTCAGTCAAATATTCCTGTGCACGTGTCTTATAAGAGAGAGATCTGAGCTTTAAAAGAGATGTAAGATATGAAGGTAACTTATGTAGTAATGCATTGTAAACAAAGAGGAGACAGTGTTGTTCCCTTCTAACACTAAGCGAAGGCCATGCTAATTTCAGATAAAGTAAACAGTGGTGTGTACTGAAACTATCCCCAGTTATAAATCGTAAGGCATTATGGTAGAATGTATCTAGTGATTTCAGAGTAGTAGGGGCTGCATGCATATAAGGTGTATCACCGTAATCCAAAACTGATATAAGAGTTGATTGTACAATTGCCAACCAGGGTGTGGATGATGTCGGAGCGAAGTATTCATTTTGCCAGCAGGTATGTATGACCCACCTGGGAATGCTTAGGTAGCAGGCACTGAAAACAGCCATGGCAGCATGAGGCACGGCTCCCAGGACCAGCTGGTTGAAGCAGGGGCTGAAGGTCCCATTCTGCCACACGGGGAACGGCTGCTGTCCGTCCGTGTGACAGAGACCCACCACCAACTCTGCTGGGCCAAAGTCCCTCATGCCTCTCCCTGTTCGCCCGTCATCACACTAGAAAACACTTCAAGAGCAAAAAATGGGAAAAGTACTATGAAGTGTTAGGGATAAAGAGTTCATTAGAGAGACATGAGAGTATGTTAGTTCTCTATCCAGCACTCAGAAATGAGCCAAATCTCACTCAGGTATGCGTTTGCTTTTGGAGCTGAGCCATCAGTTAAAAGTTAAGCTAAAAGGTAACTAAAAGAAAACTTAATGTTTAGCTGTGTGGCAGGCAGGTGAACCCAGCCAGCCAAACACATGTGTGAATACAACAGACTTTCAACTGGCTCTAAACACATCTTCCAACAAGAGGATGGGATTAACAAACTTGGCAGCTACCAGGCAGTTACTTGCATTTGTATAGTGTTAATTTCCCAACCTTTCTAATATGTTTCAGCAATGACCTCTAGCTATTCACGACTTAGCTGAAAATGTAGTCTCAGCTACTGAAAATGAAAGTGGTAAAATGAGAGACAGCGACAGCAGAAAGTTTTTCCGACTGGGAGTAACCAGCTGGCTAAACTATGTAAACAAAAGTGTCTGGCTAGCTTGCTAGCGAAGTAGCAACCAGTTTAGCTAGCTGCTCTGGTAGTTGCAAGCTGTTTATTGCTCAGTTCAGAAAAAAACACTAACGAGATGCATTTGTGTTCAGTATAACTCAACAACTTGACTAATGCAAGGCAATTATTATGACAAAGCAACCTTGAAGTAACACCGGCTTCCATCTAGTAAGCAGAGAGGAGGTAGCTACGTCGACTCCTGATGACGCAGTACAGCGAGTTTTTCAAAATAAATGTCCCATATAAATAAACAAATCTTTGCGTTTGTAATCCCAAAATTGCAAGACAAACATAGCGGCTGAAAATGAGAAATTGGAATATTTTTGTAATTGTTTTGTGCAATTAATAAAACTATTCTAATCATGATTCTGATTCTGGTAAAATACAAACAGGTCAAACAAACCAAGAAACAGACAAAATGGTTTGATTTCTTTATTGAGGGGGTGACTGTAGAAAAGGAGCAAGCTCTCTGTAATAAGCACCTTAATACAAGTTATAAAATTAATTGCTGGATCTCTGGGTTCTCCTGATATGCAAGGAGCACAGGACTGGCTGTAGAACATTATGAGGAAAAAGGGCTTGGACAGGGAGAAGCATTTCATTCACAGAAACCGAGCAATATAAATTTCTCAATTTGGGAACCTCATCATATTTAAATACAATTAAAATTAAAAATTAAAAAACCTGGGATTTTGTCAGTGCACATTACATTAGCATGTAACATAAGCTAAAAACACAAAAGGAATTCTACAAATGTCGTTACCTGGAATTAGACAGACAAAATTCTTTAAATACTGGGTGCAGCTGTCTAAGGCATCTTTAATTCAATAGAAAAGAGATAATCTAGAAGTCTTGTACAAAGCAGGAATGAAGCTATACAATGTCACATTATATTTTATTCCTTACACACTGTACAAAGTCCACTTCCTTCAGGTCCGGCCACGCCAGCCACAATACTAGGCAGTGTAACTTGTTTTTTATCCTACATTTACTGTGTCTACCAGACACACACTGTATATACATATTCAGACATAGAATACAAACATAAATATGAGCAGGCTCTTTCTATCCATCCCAGTGGCCTCTCGGGTCTCCAGAGACATTCTTGAAGGAATACACTGACTATTGGGTACGTAAGCTTTATGTCCTTTGTTGCCCTGTGAAGCACTTTGTGAGGAAAGCTTGGTAAAAGTGCTTTATAAATAAATCCGACTTGACTAAGCTCTTTGATCAAGTCACCATTGTGCGGTGAGACTGGCAGCAGTTTAACCTGTTTGCTTGGGATTTAGTGCACTGTGGTGCTTTTGATAATGTTTAGCCAGGCTGCACCATCCATTAAACATACAGTATGCCAAAGCATTAACACACACCAAAGTGAAAACTAAATAAACAGCAGACACACAGAGGTGAAACTGCTACCAACCGTCTTCTCTCCCTATGCTAATTTGACCAAAGAGCTTATTTACCAATAAGTTGGTGTATTTCTTTAATGAAAGTAACTCCCATACAAGATCAGATTTATAAATGTACGATGAGCTGTTAGAGAAAGGTCAATACGACTTCATTATATCCAAAAACAATATGAGCAACAATATGTTTTCTGTAAAGCAAATGACATTAAGTAACTTGTGTGAATACTGTACAGTAGGCCTAATGCTGGTCATCTGTATATCAATACAAATCAAACTTCTCAAGTGTTAATTCAAAATTAAAGCTATTACATAGCCGGAAATATGTACAAAGTAACTGATCGTAGGCCTGAGAAAGCTTTTGATGTTGTTGTTATTTTTTTTGCATCTCGTGACATGATTGTCAAGTCAGGCCAGTATTTGGAAATCGAATCATATACACAGCAATGCATAGGCTACAAATCACCAAATCAAAACTATACTGTCAAGCAGAACAACATTGTTTCTCTGGAAATTGTTTACATTTACCAGTACACAGGATCTGATGTAAGCGTACCCTTGTGCTGTCACAGTTGGGCGAGCACCTACGTAAAAAACCTGGCTTGGGTGTCAGAGGAAAGGGCAGCGGGTGGCAGCGGGTGTCATGGGGCGATCAAGTGGGCTGCTCCCGTCACTGATGACTTGCAACCTCAGCACCTACAGAAGACTTGAGAGTTAATTATGGCGTCCCAGAACCGCCGCCTCTACAATAATCCCTGGTTTCCAAACAAATAGGAACTTCTGAGAGACATAAAGCATAATATGAGGGCCCATGTAGCACGCACTGTACATGTAAATCCATATCAGGAAGCAGTCAAGGATGCAAGAGCAGCACAGTCCTCTGACATTTGGACTCTCTTCAGGGTTTTCCATTCAGATCTGTCTCCCTCCACAACACAGAAAACTACTGAGGCTTCCCCAGAAAGAACTTCTCTGGTGAGGTGGAGAATATTAGGTAACGCCCAACATTGTCTCCTCTCAGGTAGTATATTTCATGAAAAGTAACAATATTTTTTTTTAAATTTAAGTCAGGCTTTAGAGTCCACAGCAGAGAGAAACTGCTCACCTGAGGATTACTACCGAACTCCTCCTTGTTGTTGCCCCTAGAGGCGACTGTTCCTTCCTGCTTCTCCTTGATCTTAGCCCAGCCTTTGACACGATTGATCACAACATATTGCTTGATCACCTGGAAAATTGGGTAGGGGGGGGGGTCACTGACATAGCTTTCAATTGGTTTAAATCTTACCTTCTGAATAGGACATTCTCTGTTGTATTAGGTAACTGCCACTTCTTCTACAGCTCTTCTCAAATATGGTGTTCCACAGGGGTCAATCCTAGGCCCTCTATTATTCTCCATTTATATGCTTCGGCTTGGCGGCATCATCCATAACCATAATATTCATTTTCACTGTTGCCCAATATTTCCTCCATATAATATTTGACAGCTATCCAACAATGTTAAGCCTGTAGCCAAGAATTTGGGTGTGATATTTGATTCAGACCTCTGCTTTAATGATCAGGTTAAGAGGGTTGTTCAGACTTGCTTCCGTCAGTTAAAAAGAAAACTGAAGGAAGCAAAAAAAAAAGTCAATAAATTAGAAATAAAATGTTTAAAAAAAAAAAATGGAAGGCTTTTCATTCTTTGCTGATCTTGAAAAAGTTATCCTTACCTTCATCTCGTCACATTTAAAATATTGTAATTCCCTCTGTTCCTGTTTGAGTCAGAGTTCCAAAATGCAAAATGCAGCAGCGAGGCTCTGAACCAGATCAAGAAGTCGGGATCATGTCGCCCCCATTGTAGCAGCTCTATACTGGTTTCCTGTTAGTTTTAGAATTGATTTTAAGATTTTACTGATAACTTTTAAGGCACAGCGGGGTCTGGCCCCCAGCTACATATCACACCTCTTAACCCTCGACTCGGCTTGTAATTAAAGGCCTTTGCTGTCAGAGCCAGCCAGATCAATATCATCATTTAAATCACTTCTCACAGCTTACTTGTAAAGGAAAGCCTTTTTATAATGTTCTGTTTATGTCCTGTTTTTATCTCGGTTGTAATTTAATCTTGTTTTTATTTTGTGTTGTAATTTTGTGTCCGTTCGCTTTCTTATTCCACTTTTTATTGTAATTATCCTTATATTTGTTTTGTAAAGCACTTTGTAACGGTTGTTTGGAAAAGTGCTATATAAATAAAGTTTATTATCATTATTATTATTACGTATGGCGGTATGCATATACACACACATTTAAAAAAAAATATATATACTGTATATAGCCAATGTAAACTTCGAGAGGTTTTCAAGAGTCTCATATGGGTTTCATGTAATGGTCCCCGGGTTTTTGGATATACAGGGTTTAGATCGGCCGAGAGACTCACGCTGAAACACAAACAGCGTAACTGAGAGCAAACAAAATGACAAAAATTACCATTCCACTGAGGTAAAAGAAAAATCTGTTAAATTTACAGAAAATGGCTTTAAATAAGGGTTTCAATTTTACTTCTTCTTTCTAACCACGGTGCTTGAGCCCCTGGTGTTCCATGACAAGAAAACAACAAAGCCTTGAGTTAAGTAAAGCAAAGCAGGAGTTGGGGGAAGAAAAAAACAAAGGAGAATCTGTGACTGGAGTCCTGTGGGCTTGGGTGTTTTCTGTCTGAATAACTCTGTGTACATTCTTCCCCCAGCGAAGTCCATGAGTAAGTAAGCAGAGCCGAGCGTCTGCGCCTCAAAATGTCTTAAACCTCGCCCGTCCCGCCCGTCCTACGCGTTCAGCCTACGTAGCAGGAGCTGGCCGGCAGTCAGAGGGAAAAAAAAAAAAAAAAAACGAACAAAATATTATTAATAATAAATTTGCTGGAACAGTTTGAAGTCCGTCAGGAGGGATTCGTTTGTACACGCAGCGTCCGAGAGGAGTGAGAGGGGATATGCGGTCTTTTTTTTTTTTTTTTTTGGAGTATTTCCCATTATGGGACAAGAGACAGACACTCCCTTGGTATGGTCTCCCCTGCCCCCCCCCCCCCCCCCCCTCTGTGCAGTCTGGTTCATGAGGGTGTGTCTGTGTATACGCTCAGTATACAGTCCGCTCACAAGTTCTTGGTGTTTATGTGAGTTTTGTAATGCTTCGTCAGGTGGTCGCTCCTCATGAAGCGTTTCTGACACTGGTTGCACTCGAAGCGCTTGTCTCCTGTGGGGGGGAAAACAAAACGATGGGATGATGATTTGAATCGTAGGTCAACAAAAGTTTTTAAATTTAACTTCCAGAAAAATATCTTTTCCTGGCAAACTCATGTTATAGTAAGCAGTATTTCACCTGCTGGGATCACCTTTTTTCACAATCTGTTATGCTGTCTGATACAACACAACAGCATTTACATCTGAAATGATCCTTCTGAGTATGTTGCAAGATATTGTGATAAAGATTATTAAATCAAAATTATTTTGTCATGAAGATCTGAGAAATTATTTGTCTGCACTTTTTGCATCTGATATCAACATCGACTATTTTCCACTGAAAGTGACATTGAAATGTTTCAATATTGCCGATGTACCAATATTTGAATTATGATTTGCTGAATCCAAAATGACAATATACATAATTATACAGCGTTAATTGCGCAGCCCTAATGATAGGTATTGATTTGTTGTCATGCTGTATGTTCTGCCCCGAAAATCCCCTGTGGATACATGTTCAAGTTACAGAGACGCACACATGTGCCTTGATATTTGTATATTTGGCAGCTATTATTTTACAGTGAGTTAGAGTATGATTGACATCCATTTTTAGGGGGAAAGTGGAGAAGCGTCCGTACTGACACCATAGCTGCGTTTCATTTGTCATTTAACCAGCCCTCCTTCACTTCCCCTCGGCACTTGGTAATACGTAGCACCATACGTAACGCGAGTGGCCACTTGCAGAGAAGGGGGGGCGGGGTCAGAGCAGGGGGGCGGGGTCAGAGCAGGGGGGCGGGGTCAGAGGGGGAGCAGAATATTTGAAATGGAACGCACCTGCTCTTAAGCAGGCCTAGTAACTAATAATAAGAATAAATAATAAAAATTACACAGAACAATGAGTAATGAAATATTGCAGATGAGTTAATTTCATAAATATGTCTAAATCCTCTAAATATTGTTTGTTTACTTGCATTTATATTTATCACCTGTCCGTGCACCGGTATTGACGGACGATCACAATGCATCCTGGGAAATATGCGCTTGGTAAGTCGACATCGTCGTTGACTCGCTCCCTCGGCCCTCGAAGGGTCGCTATCAGGAAGTTCACTTCAGTTATCAGAGTAATGGAACGGCACTTAAGATGGAGGAGGGGAAGTGCCGAGGGGAAGTGAACCGGTTGTCGGGCCGGTTGAAAACGACTAATGAAACGCACCGCAGGATTTCAACTGAACTTCAAAACCCCACTTTCAAAAACGTTGTGTTCGAATCATTTCACATGCAACTTACTTAGCTCACTCGCAACCTCTCTTTAAGAAATTATCTATACTCAGCATCTTTCAAGTAAACTTCCTCCTCACAGCACAGTTTGTCTTCAAAGCAATTCATCATCAGTCTTCATGTTAGAGGAGCCAAAGTTTTCAATCAACTCCCCCCTCATTTCTTTGATCTCACACCCAATCTGTTTAAAAAAAAAAGCTGTCAAACAGTATTTATTTCACAAATTAATCATCAAGTTTATTGAGGTGATCATACTGCTGTCTCTTTTTTGGTATAATGAATTACTTCATGTTAACTAATCTTTTCCTTTTTTTTGTTGTTTTCTCTCTTTATCCCTTTACTCTGCTTTTTCTTCTCTTTTCTTTTCGTTTTCTTTTAATATTCTTTTACTTATTTTCTCCTTTTCCCCTTATTTATTTAACAGTATTACTTCACCTATTGATTTGTTTATACTGTTTTGCTCTTTCTAAACGTTTTGGGGGGTTTTATTACACTATATTGTAATTATGTATGATTGTTATTAAGGGAGACACTCCATAAGCCCCTCGGGGTTTCTTTGGTGTTCCTTGCACACGCTCTTTATGATGTTGGTATACATTATGGATATTTTGTTTGAACTACTCTTTTGTGCTAAATAAATAAATAAATAAAAAATTTGGGCAAATGGTGTGAATCTACAGCGTCTCAATTAGCACAGATAGGACACTCTTCACATTCCAAAACATAGAATCTGATGGTTATCCTTGTGCAATACTTGTATGGTGCAATATACTCTATATATCTTATTTTATTTGTATTTTAATTTTATTTGATTGGATTTTTTTTACTAGTTGGTTATAATGCTGTGTGTGTGTGTGTGTGTGTGGGTGTGTGTGTTGGGGGGGATGGAAGGGGGACTGTATATTGTACAGCTGTATTTATATTTGTTTGTATGACTGCTTTGTGTACTCTTGCACCTTAACCACCTGAATTTCCCTATCTGGGATAATAAAGTTTACCTTGACCTTGACCTTGACCTGTTGAAGCCCCACTTTGTGATTTAGGCTGATGAGATGGGTGTATTTTTACATAAAACTCTTGCATGTCAGCTTTAAGTTACTTACTACTCTTCATCAAATAACCCAATTTGTTTGAACCTTATGCTATTTATAATTTCGTCCAACTAGCGTGAATCTGGACGTGTGTTTTCGGTGTGTGTGTCTGCGGCAGACGGACCTGTATGCGTCCTGGCGTGCCGCTGCAGCTCGTCGCTGCGTGTGAAGCGTTTCCCGCAGAAGACCCAGTTGCAGACGAAGGGCCGCTCTCCGGTGTGCAGCCGGACGTGCGCTCTGAGCAGAGACGTTTTCCTGAACGTCTTCTCACAGCCGGGGATGTGGCAGATGTGCTTCCTCTTCCCCACCTCACCGGGCCTGCAGTGCGCGCATACACACACACACACACACACACACACACACACACACAGAGTAAGACACACAGTAAGTTTTGGTGTCGATATGCACTAATGCATGAAAGGGTATGAAATGCATGAAAGGGTATGAAAACACTTCTCTGATTTTCACAATTTTTCTGTGCACGTTCACTGAGAAAATGATTTGAACATGGACTGATTCTTTCTAGAAAGGCCGATGGCATGTACAACATTCAGAACAGAAAATACCTGACATTCTTTGTTGAATAAAATCTGCTTTTATTCAGTAAAGAACGATCTCAAAATGTTTTACAGCGGGTATCTAATTAAAAAATAAACTTCCCTCTAACTCAACAGCCGTTACACCTGAGTTCTACACCCATTCAACACTGACAGAAAATTTGGATAATAAATCTGTAACCGCAAGCAACCAAATCACTCTGTGCTATTTTTCGATATCCAATGTTAATCGAGCTGTAGAATATGAATGGACTTCCACAGTAACTGGTTACTCTTGTAGCAGCCAGGGAGCCAATTAGTGATCTTTCTCTCTCTCTCCTGTTTTTAATCTTACGTGTGTGTGTACTACTTTGAAGAAAATGTTTAATTCAGTACACTCTGATAACCGCTGAAAAAAAGCTGTGAAACCTTTGTGGATTTTCTTTACTGTGATTACAGAGCAAGGTCCGACATTATCACCCGCCAAGCACCAAATGCTGGTAAAAATTTGTCTTTGGTGAATAAATCAATAAGTCTCACCTCATGATAACATTTGAACACCTCAGTTAAATACAGTCTTTGCCTGTTCTCAAACTTAAACTCTCTCTGACCGTGAGCCAATCAAGTCAAAGCAAAGCAATGTCTCTCTGTATCAAACAGGCTCCTGATTGGCTGCCTGTTACGCTCTTCTGCACAAAGCAGTAGCATCTAAACTTGTTTCTCTGCTGTCTGGATGGTTAATTAGCCGACCGTCAGCTGAAACTTGAAACATTATTCCCATGTGGCGACACATAGCAGGTGTGAGGCCACCAAGAAGAAGAACTGAAGACAAAGAGAAAAAGATCCACTCTATATGTAAATGAGCTAGTTTCATCGGCTCTTGTCTATTTTTTTATGATAATTTTTGTATTATATTTTGGTTGTTCATTGAGGTAGCATATGGTTGTATACAAATTGAATATAATTACATACAACACATTATTCATTCATACAAGATTGATTGTGTTATAATATAGGAAAGTTCACTGAACCTGCATAACTCTGCACAGGGGTAACTGACATCATATCTCCACATCTTCACCTGCTCTTGTCTCTTTATTGAATGTTTCACACGGCACCTGATTCTATATATAATATACACATACCTAAGAAAAATGCATATTAATTATTTTGGCCAGTATATTTTTTACTTGGCAGGTGAAGTTAATTTTCAACGTCAGTTTTACCTCATACCTATTTCACGTCCATCATCACCCATAATCACTCTAAAAAATGCCCTTTTAGGTATTATTGCTATATTAAAGACCCCATGAAATGAAACTTTTTTTTTACCTTTTCGCCAGTGTTGCTGGACTTAATATACACCTATTCACCAATACAGGCCAAAAAATGTTGATTTTATATCAAAATTAAGAGACAGCCTCTTTCCGCACTTAGGGGCAGATGAAAAAATTTCAGTTTATGAAATTCTGATAACCGTTGGAATACTTTTTTTCCCAGCATGCAACTCAGTTCAGCTGCAACATGGTCGAAGGCGTGTTTTTGTTTTTGGCTGCTTCACCTAAAACTCTTTTCCCAGACGGGCGACGGAGGCCGAGAATATTCCTCCACAACCGAGTGGAGACGGCTGCCCATGTTTGATCTGAGCGGGTTTGACGTTGACTCACCCACTTCCTCAATATCTCATTAATATTCAAATAAGCCCCTCCCACTGATGCTTCCCACCCTTACTGCCTGTTTCATTTGGAAATACGTGAACACACGGAAGCAAATCACGCTCTCCATGCCACTTCACAGGGTCTTTAACATCTTCATCAATTCCTAGACTTCTGAACAGGCACCCACTGGACCTCCCCTGGCACCCCACTGGACCTCCCCTGGCACCCACTGGACCTCCCCTGGCACCCACTGGACCTCCCCTGGCACCCTTGGGACCCCAGCGCCGGTGCCAGCACACTTGCCTCTTGTCTGCGTCTTTACAGTTGGGGCAGGTGCATGCCATGCGGCGCTTCTTCTCCCCCGGCTGGCTGGGCAGCTCCAGGGTGAGCGTCTGGTCCACCTGGACGGCCGGCTGGCCCTGCGGAGCCGCCAGCTGCAGCCCTCCGCCCTGCATCGTCTGCACCGTTAGGTGCTGCTGGCCTGGAAAACACCGAGACAGACAGACACACTGTTAGAGACACTGTAGGGCTCCTGCACATCCTATTTCAGTGATTCCCAACCTTATTCATATCAAGGAGCCCTAATGTAGTACACATTAGGCCCTGCAGACCCTCATTTGACCCAAATCTGAGTATATTTTTATTGTCAGATATGATTTTGTCCAGAATTCCATGACTATCTGTATTGTAGGTAGAGAGATAACAGAGAAACTGTGATCAAAACAGTCATTCATCTACACTCTCTATTTGTGCTGTGTAAATGAAATAATGCTGAAGTTTAACAATTCATCAATTTGCTGGGGACCCCCTAGAACCCCCTCAAGGACCCGTGGTGGTCCCCGGATCCCACGTTGAGAACCCCTGCTCTATTTCAATACTCCCTTCTGTTTCCAGACCTTGACTTGTTGACTGGATTTGAAGATTTTGAATAAATAGCTTTGTTTATATAACTGGTGTATAAATGCAATAGCACAGGAGAGGGAGGGTTAGGATTAGAGTTGAAGATAATTAATTCTAAACTTTTGTGTAACACTTTTCCAGTTCCCTTTGCAGGAACCCTGACAGACGACAGACTTGCACTGTACATGAGGTCCTGTTGCCCCAGTGCCAAATGTCAGTATGTAACTGGGAAACTAGTTATCAGTATGTGTGCAACTGACAGTGGTGATGAACTGACAACAGGCTGACGACTCGATAAAATCCCGACTTGTGCACAGTAGAGCCGCACATGACAACATACTGTGACCATACTGCTCGACAGCTTCAATACAGAAATATCAGCACCGGTCTTCAAAAACCAATATCTAGCCTAGTTTAAACACGAGTCACAAAAGCACAATTGACCTATCCGACACCCAATTAAATTTTTCGCCACCTTTTTTTTTTTTTTATTATGTATTTTCTTTTCCTCTTTTACTTCCATTATTTCCTTTTTATTTTTTCTAATTAATCTTGTCTTAATACATTTTCGTGTTTCGTCTATATTTGAAGTGAATTTGCAAAAAATGAAAGTGCAAATTACAAACTATTTTGCAAGACTCCTTTTTTTCCTCATATGTGCACGATACCTCACCTGTAAAAACTGATTTGTTATCTGTTCTCATGTATGTCCGTTTTTTCTTTATTTATTATTTTTCATGTTTTCTCTATATCTGCATTGATAATTCTTTTTCCTATTTTCGACTGTATGTCTAACTCTGAAAACCCCAATAAAAAGAGTTATAAAAAAAAAAAAACAATATCGGTCAAACCCTGGCTTTAATCCCTTTCCTTTTACACTCTCATCAAAAATGACTTGAACAGTGGAATAAGCTTAAAACCCTCGATGGCCCGTGTTACAATAGTAAACTTGGAAACACAGAAACAAACCCCCCCCCCGACTCACCCCCTGCGTTGGTGATGGTGACAGGAACTCCCTGCACTTGGACCCCGTTGATGTTGATCGTCTGCACCGCCTGCGCCGTCGAGGAGAGCTGCGCCGGATTCAGCGCGATCATCCCCCCCGCCGGCGCGATTTTTGCCAGAGTCCTCTCCTTCCGCCCCCCCGCCAGCGTCCTCTTGGCGCCGGCCACCGGCGAGGTGGGGGTGACGATCGAGGTGGTGGGGGTCGTCGTCGTGGAGACCGTCTCCTGGAGCTGAACGGTCTGCCACTCCCCCGACGGCGTTTTGATCAGGATCTGAGGAGACAAACCTTGGTTAGCCAAACTGGTTTTTTGAAGTCAGAGCTTTATTTCAGCAATAAGCCTCAGTGAGTTTAGAATAGCAGCTGCATTGCATTCTATTTTCTGCTCCTGTGGGTGGAGAAACTGGTCTCTCTCCTCTTCTACGATGGATTTCTCCCTGTGTGATTGTTGAACGTCTCTTGGTGCAAAATGGCGGCTCTAGAAAGAAGCCCTCGCTCTTTGATTCTGAGGGACTGACATAGAGCTGCAACGATTAATCGATTAATCGATTAGTTGTCAACTATTAAATTAATCGCCAACTATTTTGATAATCGATTAATCGGTTTGAGTAATTTTTTAAGGAAAATAAGTCAGAATTCTCTGATTCCAGCTTCTTAAATGTGAATATTTTCTGGTTTCTTTACTCCTCTATGGCAGTAAACTGAATATCTTTGGGTTGTGGACAAAACAAGACATTTGAGGACGTCATCTTGGGCTTTGGGAAACACTGATCCACATTTTTCACCATTTTCTGACATTTTATAGACCAAACAACTGATCGATTAATCGAGAAAATAATCGACAGATTAATCGACAATGAAAATAATCGTTAGTTGCAGCCCTAGACTGACACCAAAACCTGACGTTTACCGCTGATGTTTTAGATCCTGAAACATTTTCTCATATTGTAGCTGCTGGAAATATCTGAATGTGACGTCACCTCATCTATGGTTTTTTTTTGATCAGGGTCTTTTTATTGTAATTTTTCACATTATATCATAGGTCCAAACAGGTCCAACAGAAAAAAAAAAAAAAAAAAGGAAACTTAATCGAATCCCCCACCCACCACCCCCCAAATACCAGACAAACACATATAAACACTATACATAGCCAGACATCCACAGAAGGAAAATAAATAACACAAATAGAATGAAATGACAGAAAAATTGGTTACATTATCATGCTGTCAGCCTCCATATCCTCAACCTCATCTATGTTTTAACATGGATTTTTGGAAGTGTGGTGTGTGGTTATATGCGAGAGTCTGAATGCATACCACCTGTGTTTGCGTTGTGTCCGGGGCGACCTGCAGGCTTGGGGGCGCCGACTGTCTCTGCGGGACGGGGGGCAGCGTGGCGGAGGCGGCCTGCACCACCTTCAGGGCCTGCTGGGGGATCTGAACCACCTGAGAGTCCTGTTTGGACTGAACCAGCTGGACCTGCTGCACCACCGCTGGCTGCCCCGGGCTCTGCACGATCAGCAGGTTGTTACCCGCCTGCCAACACAAACAGGGGAGAAAAAAAAATTACATTTTAATGTCCGTGCTTTAGGCGTGTGGCCGACGCTCTGATCCAGACTGATGTGACAGTGAATGAGAAGGCAGGGTTCAGTGTGTCGGGCTCATCGCTGCTGATGGACACGGTTGCTGTTGAGGAGGAACAAACCCTGTGATATTTCAGTGACTGTCTCTCTAACCCAGTGATTCTCAAACTTTTTCATATCAAGGACCCCTAAATTTAGTCCACATTAGAGCCACGGACCCCCATTTGATGAGATTTTGTCTCTCGGACCCAAATCTGACAATATCTTTTATTGCTAGATATGATTTTGTCCAGAATTCCATGACTGTCTGTATTGTAGGTAGAGAGATAACAGAGAAACTATGATCAAAACAGTCATTCTTCTACATTCTCTAATCGTGTTAACTTCTTGTAAATGAAATAATGGTGAAGTTTAACAATTCATCAATTTGCTGGGGACCCCCTGGAACCCTCTCAAGGACCCCTGGTGGTCCCCGGACCCCTTGTTGAGAACCACTGCTCTAACCACTAGGCCACCCTGCCGCCACGAGTTAGTGAGTTTATATGGGATATAACATGGGATATATCACATTCTCACTCAGCTGGACTGGGTGGGAAATTACACCACATCCTGGGTTTGATTCCAGTCTGGGACCTTTGTCGCATGTCATCCCACAATCTTTCCTGTCTCTCTCCACTCTGAACTATCAAATAAAAGGCAAAATGCCCCCAAAAAATTGAACTATTCATGAAGTTTTGCTGCCAAGTTTATTTTGCTCAATTACAAAGGCTAATTAAGTCAGATTTTTCCTGTCCCATAAATGACACAAAATGACAACAATATATCTGCAAGGGGTTCACAGGGTTGTGATTTAATGATTACTTGGCCAGCTGCTGAGATTTCTGGCTTTCAAAACACACTTTCAGGCCCGTTCAGTTTTGGAAACAATTCCCACCCACTCACATTTTCAGCTGCTCTACGATGGAGGAGGACGGTGCCAAGCCAAAAAAGCAAATCCCAAAGCAGTATTATTATTACAGTATTTTGCATGGTGATATATCACCTCTTCATAAGACGTTTCTGTTGGATCTCTGGTCTACTTAGCTAGCTTACTGTGAGGTTTAGGATCACTTGTCTGGTGTTAACTCAGTGTACACTTCCACAGAGTAGAGGCCCAAACGCACTGGATGAGATACCTGATGGACATCATTTTAAGGTCCTAATTCGATGTTTCTTGGTAGGGCTGAACAATTAATCAAAATTTTATCGAAATCGCAATATGGCCTACTGCAATTTTCAAATCGCAGGAGGCACAATATTTGTTAAAGGCAAAATGTGTGTCAAAATACCATTTTAAATTAAATATTGTGGTGCTGCAGAGATGTCCTGGCCTACACATCATAACCCTGACCCTAACCCAGAAATAGGTCACTGCAGCTCAAGAAACCTGACAAACAAAACCTATAAACCCAAAGTCTAAAGCAGACGTGAAGATAGTTTGAAACGCCACTTGATGCTTGCAGTGCGGTTTGGTTCATTGAAAATAACTGGTGTGTTTGCCTCTGATGCTTCCAGTGCATTTCTGCCTTAACGTCACACTGAAATCAAGAATGACTTTTTCGCCTTTTTAGCTCATTCTATCACACCATACATGCAAAATAATTTTTTTATTGTTTTTATTGTATTTCAAAATCAAAATCTCATTATTTTTACTTCCTGGAAAGTGTAAAGTCTTTAGTGGCGACTTCATGCTGTACCAAGGAGCAACATAAAAACCTCCAACCAATAAAAATCACACATTTTTTAACAATCGCCCCTCCCATCAAATAAAACTGCATTGCTCTCCCTAACTGATCTCCCATTGGCTTACACTTGAATGCTTCCTCCCTGTGATATTTCCCGCCCCAACATCCTGTTTCAACAGGAAATACATCACATGAAGGAAGCAAGATGCTCTGGTTTCACTCACTTTAACAGAGAGGCCAGACGTACCTGAATAATATTGTCAGCAGCTTCTATCAGTATGGTCTCCATCTGCTCTGGGGGAGGGGAGGCGGGCTGCGGGGGGAGAGGCGGAGGCTGGGCAGCCAAAACCACCTTCTTCTTCCTCCCTCTTCGTCCCTTCCCCGGAGTGGGAGGGGCTGCTGCCGTCTCCGTGACGATCTGGGCCCCGCCCACCTCTCCCGTAGCCACGTTGAGCGGCAGCGTGAGCCCGCTGGGGAGCTGCACCATGTTGGACGCAGCGTTGTTGGGCTTCCGCGACCTGGGGGAGGGCTTGATGGCCACGGTCTTCTGCGGCGTGACCGGGGCGGTGGCGGCCGCCGGGGCCGGCATGGTCATGGGAGTGGTGATGATGGCCTGGTTGGTGCCCGGTATGAGCTGGATCTGGCCTCCCTGCGGCATCACCTGGATGGTCTGGGCGCCCTGGATCTGGGGCACCACCTGGTACTGGATGTTGGCGGGGGCTGAGGTATTGGTGCGGGCCGGGCTCTGGATGGTGAGCACGATGGGGCTGCCGGGGCTGGCGGCCTGGCCCAGGCCGGCGGGGAGCTGGATCACATTGCCCTTGGCTGACAGGAAGCCCAGGTTTTTGGGCGGAGCGGGGGCGATGGGGGCCGGTTTGATGGGGAGAAGCCTGCGAGGCTGCGGCTGGGCTGGAGGAGCGGTGACAGGAGCCTGAGCTGCAGGAGGGCCGATCTTACTGCAGGTGGCGGCCAGCAGGGCCAGAGGAGAGGGCTGGGAGTCCTGGAGGGAGAAACAGAGTCAGAGGCACGGGCACACTAAAAATGACTCTGATACAGCAGGCAACTGTGTCTTTAGGATCTGCAATTAAAGCAGAACCAGTTTAGCACTTACAGAGAGAGAGAGATAAGGTGAGATAGAGAGAGCAAAGATCAAGATAAACAAAGAGTTATAGATAAAACAGATAGAGACAGACAGGCAGGCAGCCAGATAGCTCGTAGTTACGCAAGTCTTGGCTTGTATAACTAAAAACATAAACAATGTCAAACAAGTGCAGGACCAGTTGTGACTTTTCACCTTTACGGTTTGAGTGCACCACTCTGGAAATATCTGTGATCCTCAGGCTTCAGGAAAAGGTCAAAGCATTTTACAAAAATGTCTTTTTTTTCCCTTCGATTTTACTGCACTTTCTATACCCTGAGCCATCACCCAGGTTGGAAAAAAAAACACATAGAAACAAAACAAAAACAATCCACACCCATCCACTCATTCTGACCAAACTCAGGTATGCACGGACTGTAAAAGGAGTTCATTCATATCGGGCTCTCTGCCAGTCTGCAGCAACATGCATGCGTTACAGATTAAGCGTGATCTTGGCACAAAAACCAGTTCAGAGAGTACAAGCACTCGGCATCTGGCTGTGACTCACTTGTGTGGAAGTGGTGGAAGGCTGTAGGTATTCGCTGGGACTGACAGCAACAGTGGTGGCCATACTGTCCTGTTGTTCTGGAAAACACACACACACACACACACACACAGGAGAGTCAGATATAGGTGGCAGCATATGTTTTCACTGGCTGGTCTTGTTCAAGGGCATCACAGAACTTACCTACAAAGCAGATATAAGTAAAACACAATTAACCCAGAGGCACTTGAGCTGCCAAATGTCCCTCCCTAATCACCATGATAAACTAAACATAACCAGTTATGATAATGAGGTAATTCATCAAGCTAATTAATTGGTAAATATTTCTATGTCAACACACCTGTTCCTGCATAACACATGGATGGTATTAATATGAACTCTGTATCTTAAAGCAGTGGTTCTCAACCTGGGGGTCAGGACCCACCAGGGGGTCGCAAGATAATTTTAGGGGGCCGCGAGATGTTTTATGGCATGAGAAATGAAACATAGTTCTACTATACAAATTTGTTATCATACTTTTTCTGATTTTTCTCTAATTTTTGCTTTGATAATTAATCAAATGAAACAACCTGAAAAGGGAAATTCTTTGGCTGACCACTCTGCATATGCAGCCTGTGACAGGTCCACAAATTGGCATCACGTTTTAAAGGGTCCCAAGCCAAAAAGGTTGAGAACCACTGTCTTAAAGCATTAAGGAGTTATGATAGTTTCAAGAAAATCTGTTTTTCCTCATTAATTTGCAAATGTATGCAGCAAAGTGCTCCAAAATCTAATCAGATCATCTAGTCTAGGGGGAGGCAGTGGTGTAAGAATGAAGTTTCTATAATGTATTGATCTGGAGTTACTGTGTTCACAAGAATGTGTCTACAGACAGACAGACGGACGGACAGACAGATGTCACCATGACATAGTGTCCCACATACCATGTACCATGGTGGCGGGACATGAAAATGTTTTCTTCACCTTTAACACAGTATTTATGTCTCTGTTGGCCATATGAGAATGTAACTGACCACTGAATGCACTGTCCTTTAATTGTTAACTGGTCAATATGAAATCCTGTTTAATTTAGTATTCTAGGTAGCAGCTAATTGGTCTCTTTTTTCCATAATTCTGTTCATGTTCAGTGATGCTCCAGTAACAATAACATGGGGTAAGATAAAGATCACATTTTTAGCAGGAATTTTTAGCAGAAGAAAATTTAAATGCTGCAGTTTCAGCGACAGCCAGACTTCTGCTTTTTAAAATAATGTGCAGACTTTGAATTTTCTAAAGAAGCACAGGTCAAATAACTGACATCCTATTTTGAAAGCATCTAGAAAGCTGTTTTTCATCAAGCTAGCCGACTGGCCATGAAAGCTGTTATCATTCTGCCCCGGGAAGCTCTGAGCACAAACAACCATCAGGCCACTGGCGACCATTCAGGAGCTGTAAGCAAAGAAATGCACTATTGGACTGCATTCAAATGCGTTGTGAGGAAAAGACACAAAATTTATTGAACACATTGCATTTCCATTACGAAAGTCAGCATAAGAACACTTAGGGCAGACTGCCTAATAGTTTAAAGAGCAGGGTAAATCTTGGGTACCAAGTAAAGCTGACTAACGGCCAAAAGAGGCTGAGGCTGCTACTGTCAAACAGAACCACTCCAGGGTAAGTGGTACAAGATATATGCTATGTTTTACACTGGGTGACCTATCCCTCTAAGCCATTTTTGCTTGAACTGCATTACAGCTTCTCTACAAAAGACATCAATCACAGGTTTAAAGAAAAAAATCCTGAAACATATTTGAGTGCATCAATAACAGACAATCCTCTAAAATAAAAACTGGCAATCTGCATCTGCTGAAGCGTTTCCAACTGCCGCATCCCTATGAGATACAGCGTTTCATCTGTGATTTTATGTAGCAGGAGAGCTTGGGGGTATTTCTAGGTTTGGTTCCACATCTGTCCCTGTTTATGAACTTAGACAAAACACTGAGATATTAGTATTCAGAGTATTTGACTGCAGCAGCTCAGGGCCACGTTGGCTGGCAGAGAAACACCACTTGCAATCAAACAGCAGCTGTATGGAATCAAACAGCAGGTGACACATAATCAAATGAAAGCCACAGTCAATGACCGGTGTTTTGGCAACAAGCCATACTAGCAGGAAATGTATAAGCTGTCGAGGGAATACTATAACCTGACTACATCCGTTTAAACAACATATTCACTGATTTAGCCAGGATGTCCTGGAACTACAAAAGTTGCTAATTTCATGTTTTTACTGATCAACGCTAAAGCAGGGGTTTATGATAAATATGCTCAAACATGCGTCATTCTCAGTAGAAAAATGAGTTGCTTGTTTTGAAGTAATGTCTGAACAGCAAAGCCTCTTTACACATAATGAATTGCTTATTTCTTCCGCCTCATCTGGCAACACTGAACTTCACCCTGACAGACAAAAAACAGGGAACTTAAACTATGTTGCGTCTGTGTGGAGCAGTAGACTAAACAGGAGCTGGTTCCTCTGGTGGGGCTAGCTGGCTCAGTTACTGTAAATACAGCTATGGATGGTGGATGGCTTGACTTCACTGTCAAATCAATGAACTTTCAACAAGGTTCCTCAGTCTGCTGAGCCACTTGGCTGAGACACTTTCTGGGAAATATCAACGTGGATGTGTGCTTGCAGAGCTGGTACAATAAGTCAGCAGCTAGAGACACTGTGCACAAAAATGCAAACTGCTTCTGCATTTTCACAACTGCCAAAGGGGGTTCAGCTCCAACCACGACCAGTTATGTGAGTGTGTCTTTAAGCCCTGCCAGTAATGCACGGATAGAAAAAAAATCCAGGTTGAGCGCGGCCTGAAAATAGCGCCGCCATCAAACACAGAGTTGGTTTGCTACTAGTCTTTGCTGTGGACAACCAGCTAACGTTAGCTAGCATTTCTTACTAACCAGCGGCTGGCTGCTGAAGTAGCTAGCAGCTAGCTTTAGCAGAATTGATCTCCGTGCAGCTTAGTTTCTACTGATAAACTGCGCAGGGTGGGAACATTAATTCAACTGCAACATTCAAATAACTTTATATTTCATTGTGGAACGGATGAGAGGTGGAGATGCACGGCTGGTGCTGGAACTAAAAACAAGCCACTGTAAGGACCAGCTACATAGCTAGCATATTTGGCTAGCTAACGCGCAGCTAGCAAGTCAAACTCTCTTTGATAACGTTACAGAAAAAGGCAGCCCTTTTCCGGAAGTGCATTGCTTCTTTGGTTTGCATAAAGCCCCGTCAACCTCGAACATACTTATTCATAACACATATTGTTCATCGCGTTTTTGTTCAATACAGATATAATGTTTTACGAAGTACAATGTAATATAAACACCAATGTTTTAATTCCTACCCACCGCTCATGACGACATTCGCTCTCCGTGAGCCTTCAAGAGCGAGCCCATGGAAGATTCCGCCCGCGCTGCTGCACCAATCCACGGACAATAGGCCGTTGACGGACAGCTAGGCCGACCAATCGCCCTGAGCTGTCTTTGTGATTGAAATTCAACTGAACCAATCACGAAGCACCGTTTTCTCACGGACGTCGATGGATGACAATTCCACCAATAGGATATCGAGATTACGTTGGGGGGGGGCGGGTCCGAAGGATAAACCCTCGACAAGCAGCTGCCCTATTACAGCAAGAATGAGGTTTCACTGACGTCTGTTGGGTCCAATGTGGTTTATCAGGGGCAGTTCGGTCAAAATAAGAATGACATCCATTTTGATCAATGAGCTTCAAGTCACTTGTTTCTGACCTGTCAAACACTGTCACATATTTTACTACATATTTACTATGTAAAACCGTGCGGGCTAACGCAGGCTGCACTCAGCCAGTGTAAACGGATTATTAGTCTATTTTAAAGCTGTGGCTATGAACACACAAGCTGTCATAATATTATGTCTTGGCCTGTTGATGACTCACTCACAGCTGATTCTGATGTAATCACATGTCGACTCACCTGGCTCTTCTTATCTGGCCTGGTATGCAAGTTGTTGTCACACTTCTGTCCAGCCTGCACGCTGCAGCCTGACCCTCACAGCCTGGCATTTGGCCTAGGATTTGGCTTTATTTTATGTTTGAAGATTAACCCTCAGGAAAATCAGCTATAATGATTGCATAATACATTTTGGAAGAATACTGTACAAAACTATAAATCCCTATGGGAATATTATGGTGATTCCATAGGGGGTAAAAAATACCATAAAGTACATAAAGGCACTATAAACTCTCTATACCAGTGATTCTCAACCTTTTTCATATCAAGGACCCCTAATGTAGTCCACATTAGGGCCATGGACCCCCATTTGATGGGATTTTGTCTCTCCGACCCAAATCTGAGAATATTTTTATTGTTAGATATGATTTTATCCAGAACTCTATGACTGTCTTTATTGTAGGTAGAGAGATAACAGAGAAACTATGATCAAAACAGCCATTCTTCACATTCTATAATTGTTCTTGTAAAGGAAATAATGAAGTTTAACAAGTCATCAATTTGCTGGGGACCCCCTTGGATGCCCTCAAGGACCCCTGGTGGTCCCCGGACCCCATGTTGAGAACCACTGCTCTATACCAAACACACACACTATAAGTAACTATAGGAATATTATACGAATGTTAAAGCATTACCATAGGTGATACCATACCATACCATAATATACAATTAGGTCACTATAAACTCACCATTGAGTACAATAGATACACTGTAAATCCCTGCAGGAATATTATTGCGTTTTTTGTTGTTACTGAAGTAGGTTTAAATGAACTGGAGCTGTACTTAGAATTAACTATGAATAGGCTAGTTAGTTTTCAGAAGTCAGTCTATTGAAATATTCTGCCATGCGGCCTTAATGCACACATGTTGAACATATATATTTGTAGAGGGATATGCGTAATCTATTATCTGGTGTCTGTCTTGCTCTCTATAGGGCCGGGCGATAATTCAATATTATCATTTATCGTCTGTCAGAGGAATCATATCGTCATGACGATATGGTGATTTTGTGATATCGAGACACACAACTCTGCTGTCTGACCTGATGACAAGCAAATCTTATTTTAAAAATGAGGTATGAAACATTGTAAGGAATATTATTTGAAAATTTCAGTTTTGTTTGACATCACACCTTTACCATTACCATTTGGTTCAATGGGATGAATATTAATTTGATTATTTAACGTGATTTTTTTTCAACTATTTGTATGCATATGCGTGGACTATGTATGTATTTATGTGTGTGTGTATGTATATGTATATGCATTTGTATGTATATGTGTATGTATGCATGTATACTATATGTATGTATGTGTGTATACATCTTTATGTATGTATATATGTATGTATATGTATGTATGTATGTATGTTTTTCTGTATATATCTATATTATTGTTGTATGTTATGTTACATCCTGCTGATTATTTGTATTTGACTGAGGAGTCTTTTTTATGCAAATAAGCATTTCATTATTGCGATGCATTCTGTGTATATATTATATATGACAAATAAAGTCTCTCCCAGCCCCACTCTGTAGCACAGTGGTTCTCAACCTTTTTCATATCAAGGACCCCTAATGTAGTCCACATTAGAACCACGGATCCCTATTTGATGCGATTTTGTCCCTCTGACCCAAATCTGAGAATATTTTTATTGTCAGATATGATTTTGTCCAGAACTCCATGACTATCTGTATTGTAGGTAGAGAGATAACAGAGAAACTATGATCAAAACAGTCAGTCTTCTACATTCTATAATTGTTCTTGTAAATGAAATAATGAAGTTTAACGATTCATCAATTCGCTGGGGACCCCCTGGGATGCCCTCAAAGACCCCTGGTGGTCCCTGGACCCCACGTTGAGAACCACTGCTGTGCCATGTGTGTCAGTATGTAGTGCGCTGCTCTCTAAGTGGTTAATATGCCTCTGCATCAACGCCGCAAGGACAAATTCCTGTACATGAGCTGTACTCAGCAGATGAAAGCGATTCTGCTTCGTCTGCTCCACTTGGCTTTCACGGCGGCCGACAGAAAACAGACCGTCGTCCGCAGACCCAGGAGTGAGCGGGCGGCTGAACTGATCCCAGCTCTGCCACTGCGCTGCCTTTCAACCCCACGGAGAAAACGTTCCAGTCGGTCCCAGCTGTCGTCAACATCCACTGAGCCGGCCTGCAGAGCTGTGAGCTGTCCCTCTCTCTCTCTCTCTCATTGGATCGCTCCCCCATGACTCTATTCACAGCAACAATGACTGCGGCCCTATTCACACAGGCTTTTCCCAAAGAGTGCACTTGACCTTATTCACACACTGTCTCTCTCTCTCTCTCTCTCTCTCTCTCTCTATCTCTCTGCCCAGTGTGTCCTTCCCTGCATCACCACATGCCTGGAAAAAGAGAGTGCTGTATTCTTAATTTAAGGACTCTTCTTCCCTCTCCACCTTAAGTGTTCAGTTCAGTTGGTGTTATATAGGATGCGGATATACGATCCATCACCTTCTCCCCAAGCAGAAAGAGAGAGCTGCATAATTTAACTGGGATATTACTTGTAGAAGTGAGATTCACCACTGCTCTCTCTCTCTCTCTCTCTCCCTCTGTGTGTGTGTGTGTGTTATTGCTCACAAGCTTTATGAGCGAGCTACAGTAAAGCACTAGCTGCAGAGTTTTTTTCACCCTAAACATTTCAAAGGGAACAGCTCACATTAAAAAAATTAAACACTTTCTATGCTGGGAATCCTGCACCAGAAGCCGAAGAAAGAAATGGATGCAAACACCTCTGTCCTTATGAAATCGTAGCCTATATGAACGCAAATCAATAGTATGACATACAGCAGCTGCATTCAGGTGATGGTGGGAAGTTTCTGACAAGTCGGCTGCTAAAAAAGTGTTGCTTTCACATGCTACTTTGTGCAAAATCAAACCCGTTAGATAAAACAATGAACAAGCATGGAAGTCCTGCCGCGTAACAAGGTAGTTAAACAAGCTTAATTTAAACAAATGTTAGTTATGATGGTTAATTAGGCTTCTTGACCTCTCCTGTCACATCTTTTATTTTTTTTCATTATCTGGATTTTATGCAGTTTTATATGGAAGCCCGTTTCCGCCATTGTGATGAAAAAAAAAAAGATCCTGAAAGTCATTATAATAAGAAACTTTCTCAAAATAATGAGTTAGTATCTTAAAATAATGAGAAACTTTCTCAAAATAATGACTTAGTATCTCAAAATAATGACTTAGTATCTCAAAATAATGAGAAACGTTCTCATTATTTTGAGAAACTTTCTCATTATAATGACTTACAGGACCGTTTTTTTCATCACACTGGCGGAAATGGGCTTCCATAGTTTTATGTGTGTGCAAAAAAAATAAAATAAAATAAAATAAATAAAAAAATAGTTTGGCTACAAGCATGTAATAAAGGTGCATGTGTATATATAGGTGTTTTCTTACTGCTGACTAACACAAAACTTGATTTTTCTGCCCTGTTGAGAAGGTTAAAGGTTATTATTGCATCATAAACTTTGGTAGCAAAACTTTCTCCGCCTTTCCGACTTCATCATCCAACTTTGATTGGTGTTCATGTGAAATTTAAAAGTAGAAGATTTGTTTTTCCGATATATCAGATAGCACATGAATGCAGGGTAAATCAATCCCATCATTAAAACATTCAAGTTGAAAAATGACAAAGAATAAAATCAGTGCCACACACACTAATGTTTTTTTTTTCTGACGTCTTTTTTTTTTTTTTTTACTGAAAACGCTGAGCCAGTAGCCAGCTTCAGGGTACCGAGAAACAGAATGAGCAAGAAAGTACAACCGGGCATTTCAACAAATAAAACGGACAGGTAGAGATCGACCCGGGGCAGAGATACACACTGTGAGGCGGCTCAGTGGGGAAAATGAGGAAACCGGGTTCACTCTCACACCCGGATCATACACTCCCAGGACAATAATGCCAAGATCACATGATTGTTATAGTGCAAGTAAACCTGACCAGACGTTTGTGTTTCTTGAGAAAAAGGAAGCCGAGGCACGTTTCTGTTGTGTGCCAAAGTGAAAAAGGCCTTTATTCCTCTATGGATATTCTACATCGGCATGATTGCCTTCATCATGGATGTCTCTGATGAAAACAGCAGATGAAGGAATGAAGGAGAAACCCCTGATGAAGACACCTACTGTATGCTGAAACATGTAGGGTAGCCAGAGAAAAATAAAGGCTTTTTTAATGTTTTCACACAAAAGAAGAGAGCCTTGGCTTCCTTTATCAAGTATTATTTTACCCTTGACTCCAGTGAGCAAACAGACTTTAAAATCCACCCTAAAGCTCTTTAACACTGTTAAAAAAACAACTAATGATAATTGGCCAAACATAGACAATGTTCAACAATCACACAGGGAGAAATCATCGTAGAAGAGGCAGAGAGACCGATTTCTCCACCCACAGGAGCAAGAAAATAGACCAGAATGCAATGCAGCCACAAGACATATTCCCATACGCCCACTTTTGATTGAAAGGAACAAGTTCTCGCCTGTTCTCTGGGGGTTGTCGAAGGGCATTCTGGGAAATGTAGGAAATGTGCACTAACTGAAGTAGAGGTAGACAGGGTAGGTTGAAGAAAAAAAAAAGTAAATTGCAGCACTTCATTACAAAATAACTCCTGGAATGCCTTGAACATCACAGACGGGTGAGATCTAACAGTGTGAGAGAACTTCAGGGTGGATTTTCCCTTTAGTGGTTTGGAGAAGCATGAAGCAGCAGGACACTCTGGTACCTCTGAACCTGCAGGTTTGTGTTTCTGTCGGCGTGAAACTGAGTTTGACATGTTGAGGCATGGAGACTGAGCTGCTACTGTTAACTACCACCGGTCAAATATGAAGAATCATGGAGGACAGCCAGTAAAGTCTTTCTTAATGGCTGTGAGCAAATGGACATGAATAATTCTTCATATGTTGAGTTTGATATTGATGTGTGGATGAATCGACATTCTTAGGATACTGATGAGTTTTTTAACTGTTCACTGATGGTCATGACAGTAATACTGATTTGAACTGAAGGCCAACAAAAACATAAATTCAGTGTTTAACGTCCCGGTGGCCAATTCCAGACACTTTCGACCAAATCTGAAACACACAAAAGTTTTAGCTTCTCGAATGTGTACGATTTCACGTCATTTTTTCACTCGCCTTTTGTTAGAAAACTTTTCAAAAATATGCATGAAAACACTGGAAACCGCATCAAAGAGTGTGTTCATCCAAGAGATGAAAAAAACACAAAGTCCTGCACTCTACAAGTCACTTCTGCACCAATTTAATGTGTCGGGCTATTGCTGTGTTTCCCTCAGTCCACCTTTCATCATGTCTGTGTATCTTGTCTGTATCGTGCAAAACATTTCACTAGACCAAAAACGTCTGCAGATAAATTGAAGCGGATGTGACTGTTTGTTCGGTGTTTTTTCTCTTTATGTTTTAGGGCACAAGAATGAAGACAACCTGCTATTTTTCCCACTGAATCGAGTAGAGCTGCAACGATTAATCGATTAGTTGTCAACTATTAAACTAATCGCCAACTATTTTGATAATCGATTAATTGGTTTGAGTAATTTTTTTAAAGAAAAATAAGTCAAAATTCTCTGATTCCAGCTTCTTAAATGTGAATATTTTCTGGTTTCTTTCCTCCTCTATGACAGTAAACTGAATATCTTTGGGTTGTGGACAAAACAAGACATTTGAGGACGTCTTGGGCTTTGGGAAACACTGATCCACATTTTTCACCATTTTCTGACATTTTATAGACCAAACAACTAACCGATTAATCGAGAAAATAATCGACAGATTAATCGACAATGAAACTAATCGTTAGTTGCAGCCCTAGAATCGAGGTCTGGTTCTTTAGAGAGCGGTTAGCAACAAGCTACAAGCTAAATGCCGCCATGTTGGAGGAGTGACAGCCAAACAAAGATGGTAGCAATATCAAGTCTTCCTACCTGGCAAAACAAAGAAAACACCTGATCTCTGTGAGGTGTTGGGAGTTGAAATTATACTATAAAAGGAGGATAAAGATCAGAAAACAAGTGACATTAATCCCTCCTTTTGTTGTCACTCCTCCAACATGGCCGCCTGTCTCTCTCGTAGCCACTTGTACCCACTGACCAAACTCTCAGCGACCGGCCTCTACATGTGTATCTCTCCTGAGGGCCTCTTTTGAGTCCAGCAGCCCTCGCTTTCGACTGGATGGAAGGAAAAACAAGGAAACGGCAGCAAACCATATAGTTGTACAAACAGACCAGTGCATCGTGTTTTAAAACTCCAGTTCGGTAGGTACAGGAAATATCTGTTTGCGTCTTGAGTCAGAGTTCAAAATTCACGCTCTCTCTCTCTCTCTCTCTCTCTCTCTCTCTCTCTCTCTTTTCTTTTCTTCCGGTGGGTTTGCAGGCTAGAAGACGTCTGCAGTCTCTTCTCCACCATGAGGCCGATCCCCCCCTCTGCATCTGCGCTCCTTGCGGACAGTTTTCCCGACATTCCAACTGCCAACACTTTCCCTCCTTTTTCGTGAGTCCAAGTCAATAGAGGGGGCGGGTCCGTCTGAATCCCACTGGATGCAGAGATTTCCAGGGACTTTGATTGGCTGATGCTGGAAGACTGGCAGGCCAGTAGAGTTCAGTCCTCCACACAGAAACCTGGAGAGGGACACAAGATGGGGTAAAACTGAATTCACATGCTATCGGATACTTCGGAAAAACTAAATTCCTAATCAGAAATTAGTCGGACGATGAAGTTTGAAATTCAGATAAAATTTTGCCACCTGACATTCCGAGTTATGACACAATGTTTCAGTTTCAGTTTAATAATAATGATCAACTTAAATTGTACCCCACTTTTCAAAAGTTTCAAAGTGCTTCAAAGACAGAAAATTAAAAAGTAAATACGTAAAAAAAAAATAGTGAATAAAACAGAAAATAAAATAACTAGAAATGAAGACCAATAAATAAAAAATAACAACTGCAGAAAAAAAAAATATTCTAGCCTGATCTCCTTGAGGAGGTCATTATAAAGTCTAGAGGCTTTAGTAACAAAGCATTATCTCTCTTGGAATTCTTTTTATTTTTAATCTTTAATTTATTTTAAAATGGATTTTCGTGCCTTGTTTGCAAAAGCAGACAAAAGAGACAAGACTTGACTTCTTCCCTGTAGGTCTCTCCTTCAAACATGAGTTGAATTAAGCAGACGAAGTACACAGTCTGCTTGATAATCATCCTAACCCCTGAATCAACATACATCTCATTTGTAAAGATAACCTGCTCCCTGGTTAATGACAGGTCCTTTACTCCAGATTCAGAATAAATGATAAGTCATGATTACAGTAGACCAATGAGAAAATAACTCACTTGAGCTGAGACGATCTCTGCTGCTACGTCTGAGACTCGGCCGCTCGCTCTGCTCCCGCCCCCAGGCGTATGCTCTTGATTGACAGGTACATCTCCTCCTCGGGGTCGTAGTAGTAGAACTTCCTCAGGTAGGAGATCAGCGGTCTGGAGAGAGGCAGAGGAACACACACACACCAACATCAGCCATGTGTCCCGGGACATTACTGGTTCCACTGCTTCATGCTAACACTGCTGAAGGCCACTGCATTATCCATACTAAGAAGACTGACCTTTTACTAATAAAAAGCTGTCAAGTGTTTTTTTTATTATATGGCCTGTAGATTCATCAATTTTAAAAATGAAATATCATTAACTGAATAAAGCTGATCTAGCCAGGTTTATTTTGGGAACTATTTCAGGTGAGCAACCACATATTCATCCGCAGCATAGTGTTTTGTATCTGTACACAGCCTCCCATCGCCCACCACCTTCACTTTCTGTGGAAACAGGGAAAGTAGTCCTGCTACTTGCTACTGCTACTTAACAGCATGTTAGTTTTTGTATTATATTTTGTGTAAATTTAACCAATCTCCTGTAGAAAACTGTTTAAATCGTTTAAGATTATTTACCTTGTAGCTTTTTTACAGTTGCTACAAGTTCTCGTTTCCCTTTTGAGATAATGCTAGTAGCTTGCTGTCACTCAACATAATGTATGCTAAAGTATTAGCATGGAGCCTACTGTCACTCAATATAGTGTATGCTAAAGTGTTAGCATGGAGCCTACTGTCACGCAATATAGTGTATGCTAAAGTGTTAGCATGGAGCCTACTGTCACGCAATATAGTGTATGCTAAAGTGTTAGCATGGAGCCTACTGTCACTCAATATAGTGCTAAAGTGTTAGCATGGAGCCTACTGTCGCTCAATATAGTGTATGCTAAAGTGTTAGCATGGAGCCTACTATCGCTCAACATTGCTTATGCTAAAGTGTTAGCATGGAGCCTACTGTCACTCAATATAGTGTATGCTAAAGTGTTAGCATGGAGCCTACTGTCACTCAATATAGTGTATGCTAAAGTGTTAGCATGGAGCCTACTGTCACTCAATATAGTGCTAAAGTGTTAGCATGGAGCCTACTGTCGCTCAATATAGTGTATGCTAAAGTGTTAGCATGGAGCCTACTGTCACTCAATATAGTGCTAAAGTGTTAGCATGGAGCCTACTGTCGCTCAATATAGTGTATGCTTAAGTGTTAGCATGGAGCCTACTGTCGCTCAACATAATGTATGCTAAAGTGTTAGCATGGAGCCTACTATCGCTCAACATTGCTTATGCTAAAGTGTTAGCATGGAGCCTACTGTCACTCAATATAGTGTATGCTAAAGTGTTAGCATGGAGCCTACTGTCACTCAATATAGTGTATGCTAAAGTGTTAGCATGGAGCACCCATGGTCTACTGGACACTTGGATGATTTTGGTGTCTATTTTCTCATCACTTAATGGATAAGTTGACCAACAGGTCAGTCTCCTAAAAACCTGGTGTACCTATTCCTTCAAGAGAAACCTAGAAGTACCAGGATGAGCCGTGTGTATCTATACGCTATGTGTGTTATTTTGTGATAAAATATGTGTATATGTCATCAGGTGGAAGCTGCAGTGAGCAGCTGGGTGGAGTCAGGGGAGGGGAGCAGGTACTTGGGCAGAGGAAGCTCCTGGATGTGGTCGATGCGGACCATCTGTCGGATGCAGAAGCGGCAGAGGTGCTGCAGCGACTTGACGTTGCTGAAGCGAGACACGGGGTAGAGCAGCTGCACCGGGGTCGGAGGAAGCCCTGGAACACACACACACACACACACACACATAAGTTTGTATTACTATACTTGTTCTTGTTTTATACTTACTTTGGTTGATGATTTCCTACATTTCCCAGAATGCCTTTCAACACCCACCAGAGAAGGAGTGTGAACATGTTGCTTTCAATCAAACTTGAGTGCATGGGCAGATAGCTATCTAGTCTCTCTCCTCTTCTACGATGGATTTCTCCCTGTATGATTGTTGAACGTCTCTTGGTGTAAAATGGCGGCTCTAGAAAGAAGCCCTCGCTCTTTGAGTGTTAAAGAGTTTTAGGGAGAATTTTTCCTTTAATAACCTTAAACCCAAAGCCCTAACCCTAAACTAACCTTAACTAATTTATTATATCCTGTTTTATCCTTCCTTCCTTCCTTATATAACTTATTATATAGCTAACTAATGTATTATTACAATAATACAATAGCATATGAGTTGTGACAGCATCATCATATCAATTTGTGCAAACAGCATGTAGCCTAATACTGCAGGGCATTTTTTAACCTTAATCCTTACCCCAATTTAACCTAACCCTAATTCTAATCTAATTCTAATCTTAATTCTATACAGTATATATATATATATTTACATATTATGGGCTAATTACAAAAAGGCATAACAGAATGACTTTAAAGGAAAAAGACTAATTCTCAACCCTAAACTGGGTCATTAAAGAAGTGAAGACCAGCAAACTGTCGTCATGTTGGAGGATTTCTGTCATCTTTCTATCCTTAAGAGGACATTTGGTCCTCATAAGTACAGAAACACAAGAACACACACACACACACACACACACACACACAATTGAACACACAATTATGCATATGTTGAAGGCAAACACACATAGGTAGACACAAGTGAAGTGTTGGATATATAATCACACATAAGTTGAGGACGAAACACACACACACACTCTCACATTCATAAATCATGCATGGGCTGAACGTAAACACACACAGTCAGATTCATTCCTTCTCTCTGTGTCCATCTATCCGTCTCTCTCTCTCTCTCTCTCTCTCTCTCTCTCTCTCTCTCTCTCTCTCTCTCTCTCTCCAGGCACTTCTCACTAAGTGGCGACTCACATCCATTTTTGATCTGGCCGGGCTGCGTGTGACGGCCTGACCTATATTTTACCTGGTACTCTGGAGCGGAGGAAGTAGAGGAATTTGCCGTTCTTGGAGTGCATGATGGCTCGCTCGATGAACTCCACCACCGAGTGGCAGCGGTCCTCAAACTTGGGGTGACACCACAGGCTGAACGTGCCTGGAGAGGACGGGAAACACGTGTGATCTTTCTTTTCTTTTTAAAAACAGACTCTCTCCACTCTCCACGTTCATTTTGAGATGTTGGTATAATTAAACGTAAACAAACAAGACCATTGGCAAGAAGGCCCTCAGCCTCTACCGGACTCCAAACTGTGTTTTACATTGTGTGCCACTGTGTTGGATTTGCGGGAATATCTGGAATTGCTTTACAGCAGCATTAGTTTTGTTTTGTGTTGTAAAAGAAGCTCCCCTCGTGCCGTAAAGCAGTTTTTCCCAATCCAGAATTTGAGGACTGGATTGGTAGGAAAAACTGCTTTACGGCACTAATGGCTTCTTTCTCATGACTTTCTAATCAGGTTAGAGTACTCAGATTACTTTTGTTTGTGGTAACTACTAATTTAACACTTGTAATCTGTTATTAGTTACTTCTTTTTAAAATTAGAAAAAATTAGTTATTTTTTATTTTTCTCATCCAAACATTTTGCCATTTTCAGTTTTTATAAAGTCTCACAAAGCCTAACAGCTGTTGGCAAATCAGTTCTTGATGGAAGAATGTCATAAAAGTAAACACTACACAAGTAAACACTAAATTGGTAATACTGTAAGACAAAAGTGAGCAGCTACAACATTTATACAACATCTACAGCCAGACCTGAGTACAGTGAATAGAAACACATCAGAAGTCGTTTGCTTGGTGTTTGTTTGTCTGTCAGTTTATTTTCCCTCGGTTCATGTTGGACCGCGATGCGTTCATGCAGACATGATGGTGCTGATGTGGATGTGATGTGTCCTGTCAGTCCTGCTGCTCGTCTGAAGCATGAACGGGTTTCCAGGCACGACACTATAGCTCTGTACTGGTGACTCATTAATGCAGTGCCCCATGTATGTATTTGTGTGTCTGTGTGTGTGTGTGTGTGTGTGTATGTGTGTACATGAAGTATCTTTCATGACTCAGCTCGTCATACATGTGGTGTGGGTGTGTGTGCATGCATGCGTGTGTGTGTTAATGATGAACAGTGCTGAATATTACCTAAAAAAAATAATGTATTATTGATTTCAGATACTTGTGAAAATCAGTATCACTTCTGAGAAAACTGGGAAAAAAGTGAAAGGAGAAGCTCAGAAGGCACAGTAGAAAATTTGTGTTTGTATGCAAACCTGAAATAAATTTCCTGAACTTGGTCATTTTTCACTTTTGCTTGTATTTTAGAAAACAATCTGAAGTAATCGGATTACATTACTCAGTTTGGGTAATCCCTTGAACTATGTTACTGACTCCAGTTTTGATGAGTTAACTAGTGACTGTATTCTGTTATATTACCGAAAATAATAATGTATTCTGATTACAGATGCTTGTGAAAAATCAGGATTACTTCTGGGAAAACTTTTAAAGTGAAAGCTAGAAACCCAGGAGGCCATTTAAGTAGAGGCAGCTGTTCTTCATCTTTATAAAATGTGGCACTGAAGGACATTTGTGTTTGTACGCAAACCTGAAAGTCACTGAAGTCTAATGAAAAACTAATGAAAAAGACGGTGAAAAAGACATAAAGTCTGTACACTGCACTGATCCCATGAACTCATTTATAACCAACTGAAGAAGAGAACTATGGCTCAAAATGTCACATTAAGTTGATTAGTTCATGGGATCAGTCCAGTCTGCAGACTCTATATGTTGTTTGTATGCAAACCTGAAATAAACTTCCTTTACTTTGTAATTTTTCACTTTTTCTTATCTGTATCTTTCTGCCTCAAATATGGCAAAGCAACCTGAAAGTAATCAGATTACATTGCATGTCCAATTCTGATGTGTTGTCATTGGCGAATAAAGTTTGATTCTGATTCTAAAGTAACCTACATTTGTTTGGGTTTGACTGTGTGTGTAGGTATGTGTGTGTGTGTGTGTGTGTGTGTGTGTACAAATGTCTTGCATGACTCATCATGTTAGTGGGTCATACATGTGGTGTGTGTTCATACAGGCCTGTGGTGTGAAATGACCAGTATGTACAGTATGTGGATGCATTTGTTTCTGTGCACATTGTGTGAGTGTGTGTGTGCTCTGGCTTTGAGTGTGTATGATTGTGTATGTGCACACATACAAAATATGCATGGGAATATGTGTGTGTGTGTGTGTGTGTGTGTGTGTGTGTGTGTGTGTGTGTGTGTGTGTGTGTGTGCATATCCAAATGCGTCCTGTAAATATAAACCCATTTATGTTCACGCTTCGGTAATCGAGTGTGTGCACCAAAATGTGACTCACCATGGCAGTGTTTCATACGTGTATGTGTGTGTGTGTGTGTGTGAGTGTGTGAGTGTGTGTGTGTGTGAGTCTCACCCCGGTAGTGCTCCATGCGTGTGTGGTGTGTGACGCCCTGCGACCTGAAGCTGAGGCTCAGGATGTACCGCGGGTCTGAGCTGTCCCGCACCAGGAAGGAGCCGTCCGGTTTCCCCTTCAGCTTCATCTCTGCGTCCTCCCAGTTCATGGGACCCCAGTACCAGCCGCACTGGACACAGAAGAACACACAGTACGACCTGTTAATGTTGTGTTGGTTACAATAATATACAGTTTAACCAGGTTAACATTATGTTGACTATAGGGATGGGATGTTCTGCTTATCTCAGGATACGATTCGATATGTGATATGTGGTTCATGATTCAATAAAACCACGATAAGATGTGATAAATAAAAGTTCAGTGACAACAAAGTTTGACTCTGCAGAATTCTGTTTATTTCTGAGCCACAAATCTAAAGCTGCAACGATTAATCGATTAATCCATTAGTTGTCAACTATTAAATTAATCGCCAACTATTTTGATAATCGATTAATCGGTTTGAGTAATTTTTTAAGAAAAATAAGTCAAAATTCTCTGATTCCAGCTTCTTACATGTGAATATTTTCTGGTTTCTTTCCTCCTCTATGACAGTAAACTGAATATCTTTGGGTTGTGGACAAAACAAGACATTTGAGGACGTCATCTTGGGCTTTGGGAAACACTGATCCACATTTTTCACCATTTTCTGACATTTTATAGACCAAACAACTAATTGATTAATCGAGAAAATAATTCACAGATTAATCGACAATGAAAAAAATCGTTAGTTGCAGCCCTACACAGATCTTTCCAGCGATGCCATTGGCTGCTAGAAAGTAAACAACAATTTAAAAATGTCATTACAAAGTGACAATAATAAGCTTGTGAAACTGTGATGGGTCATTTTTCTGCCCCACGATACGTATTGTCACATTTTTGTATTGTGATATATTGAATTTCAATATATTGTCCCATCCCATATTAAATACACAGTCCTGTTGGACCAGAACTGTCCTGTTGGACCAGAACTTAGCTCTATAGCACTTACTCTCGTTGTTCTCTCCTATCTAGAAACTTGCTTGTGTTGTATGCTAATCTCATGTGTAAGTCGCTTTGGATAAAAGCGTCTGCCAAATGTGAAATTGTAATTGTAATTGTCATCTGACTCCAGTATCAGCCACACTGGAGACACAACACACAGTACAACCAGGTTAATATTATGAATGAATTATAAATTAAATCTAGTGTAGTGTAGGTGTAGTAAAGGCATCATTTACACACTACAACTAAAGGCCAGACATAAATGGTGATAGACAAGGTGATAAATTATTACATGTATAGTCACCAAACCAAAATCTTAGAGATTCCTACAGATATGGCTTCCAAATACATTTCTGGCTCATTTTTGCTCGATGTTTGCTCTCCATTATAACGATACATGCTTATATTATTATTATTAAGTTATGACGAATAGGCTAAAGCGAAGGCGTTAACGTCTTACCTTCTCCAGCTCTCTCAGGCTGGCGGTGAAGTTGCTGGCCTCAGACCGCCGCAGGGCGCACAGCGTGGGGGGCGGAGCCAGTCTGGCAGGGGGCGGGGCGTCGGCCGGCGATGGGGTCGAATGAGGAAGGGCGCGGAGGAAGGCGTCTGGAAGAGAGAAACAAAGTGATTCCCATTTTGATGAATGACTAAATCTTTTGTTCATCCAGAAACCACATTATACCTTATGCAGATCTCATGTGATTGTCAGACTTACACTACCAGTCAAAAGTCTGGACCCACCTGATTGAATTTTCTATGTTTCTTATTCTCTTAAAGCCATTTTGATCTAAAGGCTTCTGCTCAAATGCTTGAAATTAATTTCTTCGACAAATATAAATAGTGAAGTTGATCCTATGTATGAATTTCTTTCCAAAGCCTTTGCCTTTCCATCAAGGCAAAGAATCTAAAATATAAGATAGTTTTGATTTGTTTGACCCTTTTTTGGTCGCTGCATAATTCCATTTGTGTTATTTCATAGTTTTGATGTCTTTACTGTTATTCTAAAATGTGGAAAATAGTAAAAATAAAGACAAATGCGTGTGTCCAAACTTTTGACTGGTAGTGTACATGACAAAAATATTCCAGTGTCTTGATAAAGTGATTTGACAGCTGCCAGAAGCATTAGTCATAAAGGAATACGGTTTGTAACTCAACCATCGAGGAGTAATTGTCTCCTTTCATCCAGACCAAGTGATTTTTTTTATTGAAGTTATTTGGTATCTTCCGACTTTTACCAACAAAACTGTAACATTTCAGAGCCTATAATCAGCAAAGCACATGATGGATTTCTATTCTAAAATTGTGAGTCATCTTAAGACCTCTGCTTCGAAAATAGCCACGCTTTGAAGGATGAGAAACATCTGTGTTTTTGAAATACGGACTGGTGAATTTCAGGTTGCAGTTTTTCCTGTCCAAAATGGAAATAGAGCAGCAGTTTTGGTATGACATTTTTGGATCAAGCCTTTGAAATGGATAACCTAGTGTTTTTCATGGGTTTTACGGTCTTTGATGTTCCTTGTTCACAGTAAAATAAAAGGGAAAATTTAGCCGAACTGTTTGTTGTTTTGCCAAAGATGTATTTAGAAAAGATCAGAACATGGTCAGGTCGTTACGTAGAAAGCTGACTTCACTGCATTCGACCAATCGTCATACGTTTGGGGCAGAAGGAGGGGGCGGACCCTGTAGAACTGCCAGCCAATCAGAACAGTGGCTCTTTCCGGCTCTTTAGGCCAGAGAGAATTTGTCACTAAAAATATTTAGAAATTATTTGCACTTGAAAAATATTTCCAGATGTGTTTCACAGAATCGAGGTAAGGATATACATTAAAAAAAAAGTGAAAAATGCCCCTCCTTTAAAAATTGTACATTTTCTGTCCCTTCGCTAATTTTGAACTGGGTTGTGTTTATTCGTGAATTGAATTGAGAATGCATCGTGAATTCCAATTCAAATGTTGGAATGTGGATGTCACCCAGCTGTGAATTGAATTGGACATGATGACAGGAAACAGAATTTAATTCAATGAAATTCCACTTCTAAGAGCGTTTGTCTCGACTCAAATAAAAGACAAACAAATCAAATACGTTAATACCAGCTGAAAGGTTCCTTTAACATTTTATGATATTCAGCATTGATAATATAAAACACTATGTGTAATCTCAGATTGTGGTAAGAACAAAAAAAAAACAAAACATGGAATTTCGTTTTTTTTCCAATTTCAATTCCTCGGTTGAATTGGAACTGATGAGTTGATTGATGAATCGACCCCAGCCTGGTTGGAGTTGCTGGACTTCTTACCGTTGAGGCTGAGACTGTGCTGGATGGTGGCGTGGGAGGGAGGAGGAGGGGGGAGAGGCAGGGGGAGGGACTGCAGGGAAGCTCCCATTACACTCACTAGGAAAGGACCAGGCTGAGGCCCACCTATGTCATCTGGAAGAAGAACAGGGGGGAGGAGGGACGGAAAAGAGGAAAGGAGGGAGGAAGGGAAGAGGAAAGCAGAGAGGGAAAAGAGGAAAGGAGCAAGGGAGGGAGAATGAGGGAGGACAGAGGAAAGGAGAGAGGGAGGTAAGACAGGGAGGAAAGTGGGAGGAAAGAGGAAAGGACAAATGCAAAGAGGGGGGAAAGAGGAAAGGAGGGAGGGAGGAAAGAGGAAGGGAAGGAGGGAGCGAGAGAAAAGGAAGGGAGGAAAGGAGGGAGTGAGGTAAAACAGAAGGACAGAAAGGAGGAAAGAAGGAAGGACATGAGACAACAAGGAAGGAATGAGAAAAGGAATTAAGGAAGGAAAGAAGGAAAGAAGGAAAGAGGGAAGGAGAGAAAGAGGGAGGAAAGAGGAAAGGATGTAGCGAGGGAGGTAAGACAGAAGGTGGAGAGAGGGGGGAAAGGGGAGGGAGGGATTGGGGGAATAAGGGAAAGGAGAGATGGAAAGGAGAGAGCAAGGAAGGAATGACAAGAAAGGAAAGAAGGCAAGAGGGACAAAGGGAGGAAAGAGGAAAGGAGGGAGGAAGAGAGTGAGGGAGGACAATAAGAGAGCGCGAGGGATTGGGGGAATAAAGGAAAGAAGGAAGGAAAGAAGAGAGTAAGGAAGGAATGACATGAAGAAAGGAAGGAAGGAACGAAGGAAAGATAAAAGAGGGAGAGAGAAAGGAAGGAAAGATAGGAGGGAGGAAGGAATGAAGGAAGGAAGGAAGGAAGGAAGGAAGGAAGGAAGGAAGGAAGAAAAGAATGACAAATTAGAGGGGGGAGGAAGGAAGGAAAAGACGAAGGAAATGAGGAAGGGAAGATGAAAGGAAAGAGGGAGGAGGGAAAGAAGGGTATGAAAAGAAAGAATGATGGAGAAAAAAGTAAAGAGGAAGGAAGGAAGGAGGGGAGGAAGGAAGGAAGGAAGGAAGGAAGAAGGGAAGGAAGGAAAGTGGGTCTGTAACAGGTTTGTCAACACTGTCAGTCAGTCAGCCTCAGTCTCTGATCTCATTTCTCCAAATTTCAGGGCTTTAGGGCTTTCTTTTTACTGACCAATCAGATTGTCCCGTTGGTACTGAGTGATTCTGCAACAGCCAATGAAACACAGAGTAGATTTCTGCTCCAGAGAAGACAAAACCCTTTGCTCTCCTGCCTGTCAGATGCAGCTCTACCTTTGTCATATGAGTCACTGTGTTCAAATGAATTCTGTAGATCAAGCCTGTAGCTGACCTTTCAAAGCCCGTCCAATCAGATTACAGCTTCATGTGAAACTCATCTTGTCTGAGTTTCCAGAACTGCATGATGCAACATTAAAAAATGTCAGAAACACCTCCGATATTAAAGGATAAGTTCGGCGATTTTGGACCTATACATAATTTGTCTCTTACATACCAACACGGTCTCACGGCAGTTCATGAAATAGTCACGAAAATTTAATCTATTGAATCTTGGTTAAGGTTAGAGAAATGGTTTGATCATGGTTAAATAAGAAAAACGTTTGTTAAAAATTTAAATGTGGTTTACAGTTGAAATGTACTTTGAACACGCTGGGAATCGAACCCCGGTCATCGGCATGGAAGGCATGAAACGTATACTCCACACTGGCCCATCCTCCACACCGACCACAACGCCCTGACTGGCCACCGCTTTATTTCAATGTCACACTACTTCCTGAGTCCCGACTGACAGAAAACAAAATGTGTTGCAGGCACAAAAGAAACGTACTTCCAACTGAAATACATTCGTTTGAAAGTCGTGCTGAGTGTCACGAAAAAAATGGAAAAATCTTGTCCATGTACACGAATCAATAGATTAAATTTCGTGACTATGACCGGGTTGTACATACCTGTAGTTCTTGGACTTACAGACAATATTGGCTCCAGAGTCAGCTGTCGGTTGAAACAGCGAGCTCCGTTGCCTCTTGCTGCTAACAATGAGTCCAAATTGTTGGTCAAAATATCTCCAGAAAAAGCCGTTTGTGGCTCCACAGGGGAGCTGAGAGGAAACACGACTCAGTTCCTCCATTACGCAACTTTCACTAATCAGGAAATCACAGAACTATTTTTTTCTCTGCAGCAGCACAGGCCGCTGTGGTGGGGTGAAAGGCGGTTCCTGGTGGAGTCATCTCGTTCTGGACGGTCAGGTCAGATTGTAAACAGTAGAGTTCGATAGAAGACGAAGTGGAAACTGTGCGATGCCGCTGCTTTCCGGGCCGTGGAGAGAAATACATCGGTCGCTCTCCAGGTCGTTTTCACAGACTGACTTTTCTGGAGATATTTTGACAAACAGTTTGGTCTCATTGTTAGCAGCAAGAGGCAGCGGAGCTCGCTGCTTCAAACCGACAGCTGACTCTGGAGCCAATATTGTCTGTGGGTCCAAGAACTACAGGTATGTAATGTATGAGATAAATTATATATAGATCCAAAATAGCCAAACTTATCCTTCAAGAGGAACTGCCAAGGCTTTCTCTGCCAAAGCTCAGGTACAAATTCAAAACAATCTGCGACCGGTGGTTTGGAAGAGACGACTTGGCATTAGCTCATGTTTTTGTATCCCGCCTTCCCGCTACATCTGCACTTCTGCGATGATGTATCAACAAGCCTACCTACAGCCTACATGTCGGTGAGTTCAATGGAGAACATTCATCTCGTGTGGGCGCCCCTGGAATGAACAAGAGGAGGAGAAAGACAGGAGGAGAGCGAGAGATCAGAAAGGAGAGGAAAGTACCTAACAGACTGAGACTTCGGCGTGGCGGGGGAGGAGGCGTGGGAGGGTGCGGCGTGTTCGCCCCTCGCCGCGAAATATCCACATCCACCAGGGAAACAGTCTCACCTGAAGCCAGAAGAGAAGCACAAGAGAGAGAAAAGGGGGGGGAAAGAAAGAGTCAGAGAGAGAGAAAGCAGAGAGAGAAAGGAAATGAAAGAGGGGTGCAGTAACAGAGCAAAAGTGAAAAGGCCCCCGGTTTATCTGTTTACCTAAATTAAATTCTGGTGTCAGGTATGGACACGTCTCCGCCCGCAAGAAGTGACGAATCGAAACATGAGAGTGAAATCCAAACTGTCTCCTGAACAGCGGCAGAGAAAGCTGGACTCACCAGCGTTAGATCTTTTCCTCTCTCGTCTCTTTGGTTTCCTTTGGTCTAAAGCATCGCAGACCGGCCGGGTTGGTAAACATGAGCAAGCTGTGCGCAGTTTTTCGGGGTTTTGAAGTCCCCAAGATTCAAACCACTAACGCTCGCTGCCATATGAGGCTGCCAACGTGCAAAGTCCCCCAGTGCAGCTCTAATGTTCCCTGTGCAGAATATGAATTCATAAAAACTCCAAAATATATCTTAACATTCGAGAACTGAATTTGGATGAGTTGGTATTCTAAGAGCGTTGTGAGACACCAGAATATACTATACAAAGTCAGCTCACCAGTTTTTGCAGAATGAGCTACATGCATCCTCACCCATCCCACCCACAGGTCTGTTGTGCTAAATCTTATCTATCTGATCCTCCATTAATGACGTGTGACTGGTAAGAACAGTAGGTGCTGAATGTAGCAGTTTTAAACATCAAAGATATCACTATATCTTCGTCAAATTAATGGTGAAAGCTTTGTATAATTACTCTAAACCAGTGAGAACATGGTGGAGACGGCTGGTCGCCTCCACCATCTCACACCAGTGGTATTGTTAGTAACGTTACTAGTCACAGAACTTGAATGGATAGAACGGTCATTCCCATTCAAATCAACCTTCCTGGACAGGCGGAGCGGCGGCCATTTTTATGTGAACCGTTGAACTAGCTTCTACAAAGCGACTTACAGCAAGTCACTGAGCTGAGAGGTTTCACAGCAAGAACCAAAGCAGCTTCTCTGTCTCCTTGCTGCCATGGATTGCTAACATGCTAATGTTGACTAGAAGAGCTGGAGAGAGAAGTCCAGTCTTTGACAATCTCTGAACCCATCGTCTATCGGTCTGAGGACGATTAGACTCTGGGGGCGACGGCCAATATTTCGGGGTTTCCGGTGTAGTCAGCGGACATCCGGGCCAAGACTTCCTCTTCCGTGCGCCGGTCATTGTTTACAGTCCGATTAGCAACTTGAGACTTGAGCGAGAATGGAGTTGGACTTGAGTACAATACACAAACATTGATACTTTTTGTAGGTGTTTTAGGTCCAGATGACATTTCGGCTAATCTCTATAAACAGATATCTGCATATGAGATGTCGTCTCTCAACTCCAACTCCATTCTCGCGTCTCAGGTTGCTAATCGGACTGTAAAAAGTCTTGGCCCGGATGTCCGCTGGCTACACCGGAAACCCCGAATTATTGGCCGTCGCCCCCAGAGTCTAATCGTCCTCAGACCGATAGAGTCTGTGATAAAGCTACGTTAGCCTCGTCGCTAACGTTAGCTTTCAGTTGGGTTTTGACAGTTTGCTAACAGACTCATCTGAACTGTTCTCAAGCAAGTGTGACAGACTTTACAGACTTGTGTTGTCACCATAGCAACTAACCCTTAAAATTCTAGAGTCACCATTTTATACTGTAGCCTACTAGCCAAACTACCACGGCAAACAGTGGAAGGACCGTTCTATCCATTTAAGATTTGTGGTGCTAGTGTTTCTCTAAATTAGGTAAGACCACATTTCCCATAAACCCTGTAGTTTCATGTTGCAAAGTGGGTCTTTACTTCTTCAATCAAAGGTTTTCTTTGACTTTACTGAAGAGGATAAACACGTCTCGGAAGTGATTTTTCTGTCGGCCATGCATATGTTTGAGAACGCCTGATGTAAACTGAATGCTGTTTCAAAACAAGTTCATTGCTATTGGTTTCAGCGGAGAGTTTTAGTGTCCCGTGGTGTACAGGCGGTTTCAGAGGCCTTTCCACTCTGGCATGAAAGCTTCAGCGAGGGAAACGCTGTCAGCCCTTACCGGTGAAAGCAGAGAGGGAGGCAGGAGAGAAGGCACTGTGGGCCCTGGTCAGTCTGGGCTGGCTGTGGCTGCAGGAGAGAGCGACAGAGAGAGACAGGCAGACAGACAGACAGACAGAGAGGGAGACAGAGAGGGAGACAGACAGACAGACAGACAGGCAGAGAGGGAGACAGACAGAGAGGGAGACAGACAGAGAGGGAGACAGACAGAGAGGGAGACAGAGAGCGAGCGAGACAGACAGAGAGGGAGACAGACAGACAGACAGAGAGGGAGACAGACAGGTGGGGAGGGAGACAGAGAGCGAGCGAGACAGGCAGAGAGGGAGACAGACAGACAGACAGAGAGGGAGACAGACAGACAGGCAGAGATGGAGACAGACAGACAGACAGACAGAGAGGGAGACAGACAGACAGGCAGAGAGGGAGACAGACAGACAGACAGACAGACAGAGAGGGAGACAGACAGACAGAGAGGGAGACAGACAGACAGACACAGAGGGAGACAGACAGACAGACAGACAGACAGACAGAGGGAGATAGACAGACAGACAGACAGGCAGAAAGGGAGACAGGGTGGAAGAGGAGGAGAGTATCAGAGCACAGTGCAGGAGTGTTAGTAGCTGCAGAGATTCAGAAGATCAGTGTGTCTGTGTGTGTGTGTGTGTGTGTGTGTGTGTGTGCGTGTGCGCGTGTGTGTGTGTGTGCGTGTGTGTGTGTGTGTGTGTGTGTGTGCAGGACAGTTTTGGATCCTGCACCGTCTTCATTTTTGACACTTTCTATTTGATGCTTTTAGCTCTGGCAGTCAGGATGTTTTTTTAATCAGCCCCTTCAGCCTGCTGCTCTGAATGGAAAGTCAGCAGCAGCAGGATGGAGGAGACAAAAGCTGTGGAAGAATCCCTGCGTCTCATAACATTTACAACCACAACTTCCAAAATCCTTTATATTGATTAACTCTAGAAAGGCCAATTGGTTTGGGAGTCTGAGAGAAAGGCCAATAAGCTGTCAGCTGAATATGATTCTATTGACTATTATTTGCTTGTGTGATTGTGTGAAAATCTGGCAAGTTGGTGTTGGGAAAAGTCAAGGAGGAGGGACATTTTGAAAGCTGAGATATTTCATTTCTAAAATTCAAAATAGTCATCTAGTGACTGAGGTTTGGCCTTTCTAATGTTAAAGTTCTGGGGACAAAGTGGAGCAATGACTCATGACTGACAAGATATTATTATTTGACCAAAGTGATAAATTATTAGATGTAGCTCACCAAGCTATAGAGGGAACTTTGGCCCTGAACTCTCCCTGATTAGATTTTTTAGATCTGGCTTCCAGGCAACTTTCCTTCATCTTTGCTCTCCATGATAGTGATAAAAACTACAATATTACATTTTAAAGTTTAATTTGGACTCAGGCTAAAGTATGGTGACAATTTGCCATACCCCACTGACGCCCATGCAGTGGCAGCTGCAGTGCATGGAGCTCCTCACCTGTCTGCTTCCTGCTCGGCTCCACCGGCGCTCGCCATGTCCACCAGACTCCCAGCAGAAGAGGTGGAATAGGCCACCGAGGGCCTCTTGTCCAGCAGGTGGTTGGAGCCACTGCAGCTTTTAGTCCGGAACAGTTTACTCAGGCGGATCTTTAGCGAGCCCTTTCTGGACTTTCCGGGAACTTTGAGCGTCTTGTCCCCGCCGCCTCCCCGGCCCGTGGGAGTCCGCGGCGCGCTGGCGCACCTCTCCGGCCGCCTCCTGGGTGTGGACGCCTGGCTCGGGTTTGGGCTGGTGGCCCGGGTGGAGCTCTGTATCGGTGTTGGGGAAGGTGACGAGGCCGAAACCTGGGGGGCAACCTCTGAATCTCCGGGGGTTACCTGAGAGACCCGGGTGGCTTCGCTCCCGTGGAGGCTGCACACCTGTGCGTCCAGGTGCGCCGCCGCCGGGGCCAGCCCCTCCACCTGCCGCGTCAGCTCCGCCTGGAAACTGCTAAGGGAGAAAGCCCCGGACATTTTCTGAACTATTTCCCTTTTCCTGTTGAGCAAAAACGCACGACGTCCGTTCTCGTCATCTGTCTCATCCTCCGGGCATTCGTCCATACCCAGGCCGGCAACATCCCCGCTCCCCAGCCCCTCCAGCACCAACAAAGCGTCGCTAGTCTCCGTCGGGTCATCCCCGGGCTCCATCCCCCCTGCTACCGGCCCATGTGCGCCCTGACACGAGCACTGCGGGAGCTCCCCGGTTTTGAATAACATCTTGGGTACCGCACCGACCCCAAGCTCCCCGAACCGCCGGGCCAGCTCGAACACGGCTCCCTCTCTCTCCCTGGTGGCGCAGCCCCATTTCGAGTCGATCACGGCGAGAGGGTTGGATCTGTCCGACAGCAAGGGCCACTCGGGCGGGTTGGTGATCAGGCGGTGCCGGCGACACAGCTCGGCAGCCCCATGCATCTCTGCAGCCACCGTGGATAATGTGACCGGGGAATGCGCTCCCCACGTCTGGCCCAGCAGGTTCTGCTGCGCGTCTCCCGGGCTCAGGGTGTTGTTATTGATAGTCGGGCCAGAGGAGCCAGATCCCGGCGTCTGGTCCAAACCCAGCGCATCCCTCGACTGATTCAGACGCTCTGATTCGCGGTCCAAAAGCCCTTCTCCATCCCGCATTATGTTGGGGAACACCAGGAGCTGAGGCCGGAGGCCGCCTCTGGGAGCGAAGTCAAAGCCCTGGGCCTCCATGGGGCTCTGCGGAGGAGGAGGAGCGGACAGCGCGGCTCTGCTCGCCATCACCCCGGCGTCAGGTGCGGCCGTCCCCCCGCCGCTCGGCAGGGCTTTGTTCACCGACGACAGACGGCTGCTGGGATGGTCGAGGCCCGCCGTCGGATCTCGGGTGAAATCCAAAGCCGCTTTGACGCCGCTGTGAGCCAGGACCTCCTTCCCCAGCCCGGCCACCACTCCTCCCGGCGACAGATTCCCGTTTTCTGCGTCCAAGCGGTCATCCTCGGCCGCGGAAACCAGGCGCATCAACACAAAATCGGGCGACATATCTTGCGCGTTGTTCATAATTATTCCTCAATATCGCGAAAGGAGAATTAAGCGATCTGCACTTCACATAGCTAACCGCGGAGATCTCTTCCTATAATAAAGAAAGGGCCAAGCCGCTGTCTCCCAGAAATAGGCTACGAGCAAAAAAAAAAAAAAGCAAAACTATTTCAGGCGTTTTTTCATCCTCCCCTCCAACACGACAGCATCCAGGTCTAAATATATCCGGAATATGTCCAGCTCGCTCCGGGCAGCAGGCGGATCCCGGGGTCAAACATGCGGTGTGATGTGGTGGAGTCTCCGGTCAGTGACCACAGTCTGGCTCTCTGTTCCCATCCAGGCCCCACCCGCTCCTCCGCTCCGCTCCGCGCATCCCATAATGCCACTTCATGAGCACAGATGATGTGCACTATAAATTAGTCTGTGGCCTTGTAACACAGCTTTATACCTGAGACACTCTGACATCCCAACAGCTGATTTCTGTTTCCATATGATTCCTCTTATTGATTCATGTGCACCAAAGCTAATTTATTTACAATAGGCTACAATATGCAAGCAATCACATTCCTATAATATTCCTATAATATTACCACAGGGACCTATAGTGTGTCTGTGATACTCAGTAGAGGGTTTACAGTGATCTTAGCGTACTTTATGGTATTTTATATTTCCTTTGGTAAAGCAATAGCCTATTCCTATACTTATGTTTTGCTGTAATATTTCTATAGTATCGTTTTAAAATGTATATTAGAAATATATTTTCCACAAGGAATAGCATAACAAGGTAATTATAAGGCTGTTGTAGCCAATGTACAGCAGAATTGTACAAAAGTCACAATAATATTCCTATGATATTCATATAATGTCCCTATAATATTCCTACAGAGACTTATAGTGAGTCTGTGGCACTCAGTAAATAGTTTAGAGATGTAGGCTACTTGTTGGTATTTTTCATCTCCTATGGCATCACTAGCTATAATATTCCTATAGGAAATTAAGGTTTTGCTGTGATATTTGTATAACAGCCATCTAAAATTATTGTAAGATTAGTGCCATATTGTATGAAATAGCATAATAAGGTAATTATAGGCCTGAAGCAATGCCATTTGATGAAGAATCCTCCTATAATTTAATGCCTGTGGGAGGCTAAAGGGTTTACAGTGACGTAGCATCCTTTATATTTTTATCTCCTATGGCAATGCTATAATATTCCTGCAGTTTTGCTTTGAATTCTCTATCCTTGTAAAATGTATTATATGATTACAATAGTTTTTCTTTGAAATGTCAGGTTGGCAGGTCGTTATCATAAAAGAGATTGTGTTCTCAATAACCTACCTGGTAAAATAAAGGACATAAATATATAAATAAATAAAATAAATAAATGTATAGTCCAACAAGGAAACTATACAGCTGTAACAACACCTGCAGCCAGTATACATCATTTGATGAAAAATCACAGTAATATTCCTATAATATTTTTATAGGAATAATACTATGCTTAGTGTGTTGTTGGTACTAGTAGAGAGTTTACACTTTACAGTGACAGAGCACTCTATGACTCAAAGTTTTGCTCTGATGTTTCTATAGTATCCATCTAATAAAAGTATTATAGGATTACTATAGTTATTTTCTTAAAGATCCAGTGCAGTGAAAGTCTGATGTTGATTTCCAACACAGTGAGCATCATCTTGTTCAGTGTCTGATGGTTAGATGGTGCAAAGCCTGTAGGGCTGAGAGAGACAAACCTTCCACTGCAGACAAGATTTCTTTCTGCTGTCTGACAGACTATGGGGCACCTCATTAACTATGCATATTGTCGACCAATCCGAGCATTCATTACAACCTGTGTGTGGTGACATCATTTACACCAGGAAGTAGATTGGAATCCTGAATCTGTTTGATGCTGTTGAGTTTTTCAAAAAGCGTTAGTCAAATTTCCACAATGCTGACAGTTCTAATAATTTGGGTAACTTTACATTAACAGGTCCTTGGTTAAATTATACCATGAAATTGAGAAATGCAAGTCTCACTGCACTGGACCTTTAAGGAATAGCATAACAAAATAATTATAAGGCTGTCGTACCTATTGTATGACACCATTTCATGAAAAATCCCTATAATATTCCTATGATATTCCTATAGTTACTCAAAGTTTTGCTGTGATATAGCATAGTATTCTGTAACAGGATGACTACAGTAGTTTTTCTTACAGCATGGTATCAGAAGGTCATAATGAGGCTGTTGCTGACAGATGATTGCAGGTCTCTCACCTGTCTGATGTGCCAGCCTCCTGGCAGCGGCTCGCCCACTGGGTGCCAGCTGTGAAGCTGTGTCAATTTCAATTCAGTTTGGAACAAGACAAGACAATCCAGCATTTTAACTATGAATGTTAATGGAGAATGGAGATATTAGTAAGAGAGAGAGGGAGAAAAGAGTTAAGCCAGAGGAGACATATTATTCTGCTGCTGCTGCTGCTGTGTGTGTGTGTGTGTGTGTGTGTGTGTGTGTGTGTGTGTGTGTGTGTGTGTGTGTGTGTGACTCAGCAACACAGATCATA